>NC_081405.1:101597960-101897960 GCF_030272615.1 Cryptomeria japonica
TTTTTTTTCTTACTCGATGAAGTTGCAGATGCTCTTGTGTTAGGTCGCTTTGGAGGTGGAGTCAGTGAGGCCTTTGATGTGTCCTATTTCTTTCTCTTCAACACTTTTCCCTTAGGCAATTCAATGCTTAGTATTATTGCTACCTCTTGGGCTTTAGATTCCTCTTCAGTAATGGCAATGGTGCCTTTGATAGGTGTAGAGGAAGAGCCTTCTCCAAATTTCTCTGACAATGCCTTTATCATCTTTGTTGCCTTTCTTGTAGCTTTGGGTACTATAATGCTCATCTTTACCTTTTCCTTTACTTCCTCATAGGTTCCATACCTTAGCTCAGTAGCATGCCTGGATAATGTGAGAAATGCATCAATTTGTTGTTGTGTGATGTCAAAATCAATCTCATAACCCATAGGTGACAAAGATTGAGTTCTTGGTTCCACAACATTCACATAACAGTAATCGGTGTCAACTTCAAAACATATGTCATTTTTGTATTTGTCCACTAGCTGGGGTGGAATCCGGTATCTGTTATGCATTTTCTCTTGAAATTTACTAAAGTGGTCATCCATGATATCATTGAAATTATCACCTAACTTCTTGATGAAGTCATTAATCTGATAGGTGATTGGTCGGTGTAGTTCCCAAACAACTTTACCGACTGATGGAAAGAATTTTTCAAAATAGAAAAACATGCATACAAGTAATGATCCAAACTTTAGTGTATTAGCCGAGTTGTTTTTCTGTGGCTTCCTGATGGTGTTCAGATTCTCAAACAAGTTCTACAACAACACCTCACATAGATCAATTTTCATTCCCTTTTTCACAATTTTGTATGCTAGGTCTACTGCTACACAGGGTACACTATTTTCCCTTGCTGATTGGAAGAAACAGTAACCTATAACTCTAATGGAAAATTTTAGTTCTTCATAAGTGACATTATTCAGTTTCAATCCTCTACAATCTGATTCCACTATGGTTAAACTGATCAATTCCTTATGTGATATCATCTTTTGGGCTCGAGCATGATCATAAATGGGGTAACCAGTAATCAGATGAATGATCTCCTTGGTAATCTTAAATGGTTTCTCTTCTAGCCACATGAAATCATCATGAACTCTGCTTAGGACAAACTTAACCCACTAGGGTTTGAACACACGGGGATAGGTTAGGGCTTCAGGTAATCCCTTGATCTTGATGTGTTCATACTTGCTATTCAATTTACCATCTGTGCACAGCTCATCATAGGTGTCTTTAATTTAAACATGACTGAGTTCTTCAACATGACATTTGGTGAAGAATCTCACATCTTCAACTAACAACACTCTATCCGGAATGAGTGAAAAAGCAGTTTTGTCATCTGGTTCAAATGCAACTTCGGGATTCAAAGAGTATTTTAGTGAGGGCTTCTCTACATTCTTGACAACAATGGGATCTTGGATCTTAGGTGCCATTGTAGATTTCAAATAAAAGCTAACAAAGAATCCTTAGGGTTTCAGGATTTTCAAACGATTGACGCTTTATACTTAGCAGATAATGGCAACTAGATAAGATCGGTAAATCAGCTTAACAATGCATTGAGATTGATGTAAATACCTTGAATTTGCTTTGTAGGAGGTTTTGATCGCCTTAGATTCTCTTTGCTCTGCTCTCTCGAAAACTCGGTGAGTGAAAATGACTGTGAAAATGCTTTTAAGTACACAATATGCCTTATCGAGCTCCGTGCAGGTTAGGTCAAAAACATTAAATGCTCTCAGTTCACTTTAACTTTCTTTCCTTTTTTTTCGCTTTAACCGAGTAACCAAACTTCCTTCATTCACTGACTAGACAGGTTTCCTGTATAGTGCTTTAAAAGACTTTGATAGAATTTCAAACTTACGATTACATCTTAATTATGCAGATTTTGAATTAAGTACATAATAAAATAGGAACTGTTAAGATTTAACCTTGAGATAATGCAGTCCCTTCATACCTTTACCGATTAATTTGGAATAGGTGCACCTAACTCGGTAGGTAAGGTGCTTTCTTCATTTGGCACAATTTCCTTCTTTTTCCAAATCATCTTTAATTTCTCTTTTATTTCCTCAGTGTCTTTTCTAGGTTGATCTTTGCAATCTCTAGCCAAGTGTCCAACTTTGTGACAATGAAAACGTACCATACCAAGATTTCTCCATGATCTTCAATTGTTCATTCCAAACCTTATAAAGTAGTTGGCACTTATATGTCCATATCTTCCACAAAATTCACACCATATCCTTGTATTGTAATCCCATGGTACTGCAGAATACTGTCGGTAAGAATGTGTGTGAGTTCGGTAACCTCTAGCATTTGCTTGGTGTGCATACTACATATAGTTCTTTTGCTTAAACCAACACTTCTCGGTACTATGTCCATATCTATTGTAGTTTTTACAAAACCCTTTGAATTTTGCCTTCTGATAATTGTTAACAGACTTTGTCCTACATTGATTAGATGTGTGACCATATTTATTGTAATTGTAACAATAACCATTGGACTTAGTGACATTCGATTGCTTACCTTTTCTGATTTGGCACATGTCGGCAGTGTGACCTTGATTTCCACAGTAGTTGCAAATAGGCTTCTTCCTTTTGATGCTATTCTTGTTTCCAGCTTGCTTTGATGATCCTCCTCTCTTGGTAGTATGAATTCCTTTCTCGGTAGAGTCTTTTCCTTTGTAACCGAGTCCTGCATCCTTGTTGGGTCTTCTTGTATTCAGTTGCTCATCCAACATCTTTGATGCTTCATAACTCTTCTTGAGTGTTTCTTTGGATTTCTTCTCTGATTCAAGTTCATCGGTCAACCTTGATACTTCAAGTTTCAATGCTTGATTCTCATCATTTTTCAAAATTGCTTCATGATGTGCATAACCTAGTTGATCTGACAGATTTTGTTGAATTCCAATCAACCTTGTGATTTCATCATTTTTATCAGATACTAAGACTTCAAGTTGTTGTTCCTCTCTTTGTAGATCTCTTACTTTATCCTCGGCTGTCCTCAATGCATCAAGATTTTCAATCATCTGTGTGCTGAAATGTTCATGTTCTCTTTTCATTAGTTTTAGTTGATCAGCCAATGTTTTGTTCTTTTCTCTCAATACTCCAATCATTTCTTCAGTTTCTTCAGATATATTGTTATCAGATGATGTCTCAATTTGTTCTACTAACTCTTGAGAATCCTGTAAATCATTAGATAATCTTCTTCTCACTTTCAGAGATTTTTGCATTTGCCTTTGCATGTCTGCAATCACTTGATTAGCATGATCCAGCTCTTCTTGTAGATACACAATCCTCTAAGATTGTTTGTAACCTTCCGTTGATAAGATCTTTGTCTTTAGGCAGTTAAACCCTTTTCCAAGATTGAAGCAATAATACCAATTGTTAGGCCCAATATGGAAAACTAATGTACTGAGAGGGGAGGGGTGAATCAGTACTTCAAAACTTTTCTTCAATAAGAACTTTATTGTTATGCATAACTGAATAGTGCAGTAACATAATATAAAGCTAAAACAAATAGATAACAATCATACATGATAGACTCCATAACACATATATTTTGGTTATGCAAAAACTCTTATTTAGAGAGAAAAACTACGATGGGGATGGCACCCACAACTTCACTACTGCAATAATAAAGAGTGCTTGGTTAGAGCTACATGTTTAGCTATTTCTGATAGCTTACCCTGTTAGGAGTAACATGATCTATTAGATCTACCTTGCTAAAGGATTTTACAACACTTAATCTAAATGTTGCACCTGGTTAGAGGCTTTACAATTTATAGACTTGATTAGAGTCTTTTACCCTATTAAAGGTTTCTCTTACAACTTCAAAATATTACAATAAAATCATTACAAATATCTGCAACTTTACATCTAGAATGTTATAGCAGATTCTATGTGTTCAGAATATGATTACCTTGCTTATAGCATACCTCGGTAACCCATATAGTAACTCGGTAAACCCTTCTGTTTACTCTGTTCTTCGACTGTTCTCTGAAAACCTTCTCCATGACCTCTATGTCTCTGTAACAGTCTTCTTACACTCATGCACACACACCTTTTAATTCTTAACTCATGCTGTTTAAATAGATCTCTTATGTCGGTGATCCATTCATTGCTTCGATCTTAAAAATATGATTTATCGAATGAATAACCATGCAAGATATTTCATTGGTTAGATGACCTCAAAATCATACACAATCTTTAAGTGCAATTTCCAATGTGATAATGGTTTTATGTGTCTTGATCTTGTAACACGTTTTCATATGTATGTCCAGGTTCAATGTATCTAGTAACACATTTCACTCGGTGTGTAACAACTTGGTATGTCATCTTTGCTGCTCGGTAGACATGAAATGATACTCGATAGAGAGCTCGGTGTAAACTACGTTTTGAGACTACTTTCTTCAATAACCAACTAGACTATGCATACCGACTGAATATCTCAGTAATAGTAACTGACTAGAGTATATAGTATAACTTTGATATAAAACTAATGGCAACTTGATAAGTAGTAACAAAACACACTTGTTTAAAAACTCTGAGTTGTCAAATCGATTTTCCATATCGGGAAAGCTCGTATTCCATATCATTTGATGCACTTTGTCATGAGGGGGCATCTGAACCTTCACTTTGATAAAGTAAAACTTGAGTATTCAAAACAAGCTAAACTAAATCCAAAACAAATCAAAGGAAACCATTGATCGCTTGTGCATGACTAATCCTCATATTCTGAGAAGAAGGAATATTTATCATAACACTAAGTTGAAGAAACAGCAACCAAGTTCTTCGAAACTTGCCAAAAGAAATAAATATTTATAATACATCAATCGTCAACTCTTCAAATCTCATCACACATTCCTTCATCATATATGATTGTATCTTCAAAACAAAACAAATGAATTTGATAAGGAACCGTTGAGGAGTAGGGCATTCTAATAAAAATCAGCATTCAGACAACACATAAATCAAGGAGGGAAGATCAATCCGACCTTCTTTCCCGAAGAGTGCATAACATATAACATACCCCGATTTGAACCACCAACCCCTGAACAAAACTTTGTAGAAGAGTTCATTCACTTTGTCACAGAGAGCTTCTACTAGATGCCTGTCGTTACTCGCTCTCAACAAAACAAACAAAGTGAAATGCAATCAGAAACCAGCATGAATCGAAGATTATCAAATCCTTCGAACGTCCAAATCTAGAGGACACCGAAATTTCTGAAGAACTTCTTCAGGAATGTCAAGAGAGCGCTTTGTTTCAAAAACTTGTGGAATGACTCATGGAAAATGACAAGGAAAAATACCTACTTATGCTCACAAGAAAAGGGGTTAAAATTCTTGAAGACTTTGACACGGACATTTTTAAAACAAGATCTCAACATTACGAATATCAATAACGACAACGAGAGGAAAAGGCGCGTGACCCTGAGCAGGATATTCTTGAACAAAATCTACCAGAACAAAATATACCTGAGCAAAACATCCCCAAGCAAAACATACCATTCCATACACCATTTTATCCTAGAGTTAATGAGAGGGAAGAATTCTTCCCTCGGCAAAATAATGCACCTTTGATTGTTGTTACTCAACAAATGCAAGACATGCAACAAGGTACAATAGTACGATACTCCTTAACTAAAATTTGTCCTTATCTGTTTGACAGAAGATTGAACATGGTATATTTTCCTCCAAACTCAGATGTTCCCAAATTTGACATATATGATGGGAAAAGTGATCCCCGTGATCATGTTCGAGAATTTTGCACAATGAGTCTTTAATTCGCTCATGATGATACCTATTTGATGAGGTTATTCCCAAGAAGCTTGGGAGGACAAACAATGGAATGGTTATCCAAAATCACACCTCCCATTAGATCATTCGATGAACTAGTCAACAAATTCATAACTCAATATTCCTATAACATTCAACATGCTATCACCATGTTAGACGTCTGTAACACCAAACAAAAAAACAATGAAACATTCATGGTCTTCCTTCAACAATGGTGGCATATGGTTTCGAGATATCCTCGTGATGTACCTGAAAAGGAAAAGATGGAAATTTTCATGGACAACTTGAATAGTGAGATGAGTTACAGACTCAAACTCCAATGCATACCATCTTTTGCTAAATTGATTGAGAATGGCATCCAAGTAGAAGAAGCATGTGTCAAAAAGAGAACGTAGAAATTTTTCAAAGAAGGAACAAGTTCATCCAATTACAACAACCAAAACAACAACAACTTGGACAAATTCAGATTCTTGACCAGAAACAAAAACAATGGAAATGAAGGAGGAACTAAATCAAATGATCCAAAATCAAAGCAACCTGTGCTTGCATTATCAGGTAATCCTCAAGTTACAAAGAATCCCAAAGGTGCTAACCCAGGCACTAACGCTTATGCACCAAATACCAATCAAGATCAACTCAACACAAACAACACCAACAATACCCAAAACAATAACACCAATAGAGGACCTAATCCAAACTCACGGGGTAACACAAATAACTTTTCAAAACACATTTATACACCACTAGGGTAATCACTGGAGTCAACATTCAGAGAAATCCTGGCAAACAAAATTACCTCTTTACCCGCAATCAACAACTTTGAACCACAAATCAAACTAATGACTCAAATGACTCACACTTTTGTGATTTTCATCGCAACAAAGGTCATCAAACAAATGATTGCATGAGGCTGAAAAATATTGTTCAAGACATGATTGATAGAGGTGATTTAACGGTCGATGGTCTCAAAACAAATGGTGACCACGAAGCTTTCAAAAATCCTCTTCCAAACTACAACAAGGATGGAGCTTCAACCTCAAATGATACACATGGAGCTCGTATCAATCACATATACAATAACACCATCAATCACATATCAGCTACAGACAATCAAGTCAATATTATCACAATCAAAGATAGGCGTGAACATGAATCCATCAATGTAACAACCAAAGCTCAAAAATATGTCTTGAAGGGACATATGTCAACAACAAACACCGTACCCAAAATTCAATATGATCTAGTCAGTCAACTACGCAAAACTCTTGCTCAAATATCTATACTTGAGTTGCTAAAACTTTTGCCAAAACACAAAGACATATTGGAACAAGCCCTATTGGAAACAAATGTACCGCAAGATCTGGATGTTGACAAATTCCAAGCCATGGTGGCTCATATGACAGGACCTCATAACCTCACTCTTTTTGAGCATGATAATATCTCGTTGAGCCATCCATATAATACTCCACTCCATATTGAAGTCATGGTCTATAAACACCGAGTTAAATGAGTATTAATAGATGGAGGAGTTGGACTTAATATTTGTACCTTAAAACTTATCGGTGCATTAGGCTTCTCAGAGGAGTCTATTGATCCACACAAAAAGATCACTATAAAGCCATATGATGATGAAGAAAGATCATCTAAAGGAATGGTGGTGTTGCCAATTCAGGTAGGACCAATACAAAAGGATACTATGTGCTAGGTCTTAGACATAGAACTCACATACAATATCCTATTGGGTCGACCTTGGATACATGAAATGCAAGTAGTACCTTCCACATATCACCAATGTGTCAAATTCCCCTACAATGGGCAGGAGGTTTCTATATCAGCTGATCATAATCCATTTCAGCATTGTAATGCTATGGGGGCAGTCCAAGACAGCTTGGTTCCACATAATAGAGAGAAACAAAATTCATCAGCACAAGATCTTCAACAAGAAAAGTCTAAATCATTACCTAGAGATTTCAAGCAGAAAATGAAGATCAAAGAACAAGGCATGGGAGAATACTCTTTGGAACCCATGTGTTTGGCCAACTTACCAACATCACTTAGATCTCATGGATTACCTACATCATCAACACAACAAGCAACTCAGCCCATCACCAAGTTTGATGGCACATTCATTCAACTTAGCACTCTAGCACATGAATCCAAGGAAAAGGATATCCTTAGTTGGCTATACAAAGATGAGGAAGAAGATAGAGCAACTACTGTAGAAGTAGCTATACCAACACACCTGTATGGAAAAGGCTACTTAATCATGCAGCAAATGGGATACAACAGCAAAGGACCTATTGGTAAGCATCACAGAACCATTGGATCCTCCTTCATAATTCAGTAAAGACAAAAAAGGATTGGGCTTTGAACTCACTCTATTACCAAAGAAGGCACCACGCAAATATCAAAAACCCCAGTGGAAAGCAAAGAAGAAATACATAGAAGACTCCTGGAAGGAGCCACTGTTTGAGTCAGCTGAGACAATACGTAAAGAACGTGAACATCAAGAATGAGAGCAATGTCAAAAGAAGCCTATCAATCAAAAGAAAGAAGCATCTACTATAGAAGCACATCATATTCAAGAACCAATATCCAACAAAGAAGAATCACCTTCGGATTACATCATTCCTCCCTAAGGAGAGATAGTATATGAACAAATGCAAAGACTAGAAGCAGGATTTGACACAGAATCATAGAAGACTATCAAACTTGTCTCAATTATGAAAGACCTGTTCTCACCCTACAACATACCAGTTCACAGCACTGCTAGAATCTGGGATAATACCTCTGAGACTGATTCCAATGAATATGAATGGGGCAGTTGTTCTAATATTACTGAAGATATGTGTGCAAATAACAGTAATACACCCATCTCTCAAGAAGAACGCAGCATAGAATCTAGACCACTTGAATTTGGTCCACAAAATATCTATGACGCCAAGGAAAAAGAGTAGCAACATTATGCGCAAGTCTATACGGAATATGATACCATCGAAGACCTTGACGAAATCCTTAACTTATTTAACACCCCAGCCAGTTATGATGATAATTCCATCATGACACTTACAGTAGTCAAACTTGATCCACCTAATGACTCCTTACCACTTGTCTTTCCTGACCTCATACACTGGGACGAACCTGAAACTCATGATATACCAATTTTCTCAAATGACGAATCCATCATCCATTACTTATGTATCGCTAACCCGAAGATAGACTCTACTAGTGAACAAAGTAATGATATCTGCAATCAGGGGAGTGCCAAGTCTCTCAATCACAAAAAATGAGCAAACTAAAAGATCTACTATTGAAAACCAGTCAATGGCAGCAATAGATCACACAAAAGTAAAAATAAAGGACGCATCTGAGGGTGAAAACCTTTTTAAGGCACCTAAGGATGGGAGACTTGACACTCTTCTTGAGCATTATCACGAGCGATAACCCATATTGTTTGAGCTCACTCAATCAATCAACATTGGTACTATAGAAGCAGCCAAAACTATACACCTTGCAGAATCTCTGACAGAAGCAGAAAGATTAGAATTTATCAAATTTTTTAAAGAAAAGAAAATCAACTTTGCTTGGTCATATGCAGATATGCCTGGGATTGATCCACACTTAATCATGCATCACCTATCCATTACTCCAGGAGCTAATCCAATCAAGCAAAAACTACGAAAGATGAATCCACATGTGGCACTCATGATTAAAGCTGAATTGAAGAAACTATTAGACATCGGATTTATTCGACCTATCGACTATGCTGAATGGATTTCCAACATTGTACCAGTATCAAAACCAGATGGCAGTATCAGAATCTGCATTGATTTCAGAGATGTCAACAAAGCCTGTCCAAAGGATGACTTTCCTTTGCCCAGTATCGACATAATTGTAGACCGTACAACAGGCCATGGAATGCTATCGCTAATGGATGGTTTTTCAGGCTATAATCAAATCAAGATAGCCCCAGAGGATCAAGATAGAACAACATTTACCTGTCCATGGGGAACGTACTGTTGGAATGTCATGCCTTTTGGCTTAAAGAATGCAGGAGCAACTTATCAACGAGCAATGAAAACAATCTTTCATGACATGATGCATACCTTCATGGAAGACTATGTAGATGATTTACTAGCTAAATCCTTCACCAGAGCAGAACATCTAAACATCTTAGAAAAGATTTTTGATAGATTGGAAAAATTCCAAGTTAGGCTCAACCCTAAGAAGTGTGTCTTCGGGGTTACATCAGGCAAATTACTAGGCTACATAGTTTCAGCTAAAGGTATTGAAGTGGATCCAGCAAAGGTACAAGCCATTATGGAGATGCCACCACCAAAGAACATCAGCCAGCTTAGATCTCTACAAGGACGACTCCAATCAATCAGGCGATTCATCGCTCAACTAGCAGATAAAAGTCTCCCATTCAATCATTTTCTATATAAAAATGTACCGTTCAGATGGGAAGCCAAATGTGCAGAATCCTTCTATCAAAGCAAGCAAATCTAATGAACCCACCAATTCTAGTACCGCCAATAGCAGGGAAGCCACTCATTCTCTATATTTCAACAACAAACATATCACTAGGGGCATTGTTAGCACAAGAAGATCAATAGGGCAAAGAGCGAGCTATCTATTATATCAGCAGGACATTGAATGGATATGAACTCAACTATACATTCATTGAGAAGGCTTGTCTAATAGTGGTATTCGCCTCTCAAAAATTCTGACACTACATGCTAGCTCACACAATTAAGCTGGTTGCAAAAATTGATCCCCTCAAATATTTACTCAGTAAAGCAGCTCTTACAGGCAGATTGGCTAAGTGGGTCATGATCCTCAGTGAATTTGATATCCACTACATAGAATGACGAGCTATCAAAGGACAAGCAATTGCAGATCAACTGGCAGAAGCACCACTACCTAAAAAACAAACTATGGAGATCAAATTTCCAAATAGAGACATTCTTGCTATCTCCACCAAACAATGGACCTTATATTTTGATGGATCCTACATGCAACATGGCTCAAGTGCTGACATTCTGTTCATCACTCCTGAAGGACACACTATACCAAGATCATATAGGCTTATGTTTCCATGCACCAATAACATTGCTGAATATGAGACATTGGTTATAGGCATCAAAATGGCCGTAGAATGGAGGATCACAGAATTAAAAGTCTATGGAGATTCATAACTAGTCATCAATCAAAACAACAATGACTATCAGACAAAGGATGACAAGTTGCTACCATACAAATGAATGGTGGATGATTTTAAACAATATTTCGTACACATCACCTTCGAGCAAATACCAAGGTTGGATAACAAAGCAACTGATGCCATGGCTACTATCACTTCACTACTACAAATTCCAGAGCAAAACAATCCTTATGAGTTTCTGGTAGAGCAATTGTTCTCCCCAGCCTATGACCATTCAGAATCCCATGTTATCTATACCTTGACTAGTTCCAACTCTCCATTATATGGACAAATCTATGACTATCTTAAGAACAATATCCTACCCATTGACCTATCCTGAAACCAAAAGCACAACTTTATCTGACAAGCCTCCCATTATACTCTTATTGCTTATACCTTGTACCATCGAGGTCTAGATGGTACTCTTCTTCGTTGTCTTGATCATAATGAATCTGACTCCGCTTTACATGAGCTTCACGAAGGTATATGTGGCACAAATTCAAGTGGTACTACTCTTGCTAAAAAGCTTCTAAGAATGGGATATTACTGGCCAACAATGGAAAAAAACTCTTATCACTTTGCAAAGAAGTGTCCTAAATGCCAAATCCATGGCAATCTTATACATGCACCAGCACAAGAACTGCAACCATTCACAACATCCTGGCCCTTCTGTCAGTGGGGACTAGACTTGGTCAGCAAAATTCATCCTTCATCTTTAAATGGACACAAGTTCATTATAACTACAATAGAATACTTTACCAAATGGATAAGCAGTCCCCATGACCATAGTGACTGGGAAACAAATTGCTTCTTTTATCCTTAATTATCTGATCTGCAGATATGGCATTCCAAGCTCCATCATCACAGATAATGGATGACCTTTCAAAAACCAAGATGTGTGAGAACTATGTAAAAATTTCAAAATCCAACATCACTTTTCTACACCTTACTACCCATAGGGGAATGGTCAGGCAGAAGCATCCAACAAAACAATATTGAAAATCCTAAAGAAAATAGTGAATGATGCAAAAAAGGTTGGCATATAAAACTCAATCCAGCACTTTGGGCCTACAGAACTAGCATCTGCACACCTACAGGAGCTACAACATATTCATTGGTATATGGATCAGAAGCAATTTTACCCTTGGAGGTAGAAATTCCATCTCTCAGAGTCTCATTGAAAGGCTTAATCTTAGATGAAGAGTATCGAGTTAACGAACTGCAAGAGCTTGAGCTTCTAGATGAAAGACGTCAATATGCCTACACTCATCTCAAAGCATATCAGCAACATATGTGCAGGAGCTACAACCACAAGGTCATTCCTAGAATTTTTAAAATTGGTGACCTAGTACTCAAGGAAAATCCTAAGAATCAACAGGATCGAGAAAAGAAAGGGAAATTTGAACCTAATTGGTTAGGTCCCTATGTCATCATATCAACCTATGGATCAAGCGCCTATCAACTAACAACTTCAGAAGGAGATGTGCTTGATGAACCAATTAACAACATTCATCTGAAGAAATACTACACTTGAGTAATCTAAT
The DNA here is from genome assembly GCF_030272615.1 of Cryptomeria japonica. NCBI lineage: Eukaryota > Viridiplantae > Streptophyta > Pinopsida > Cupressales > Cupressaceae > Cryptomeria > Cryptomeria japonica. Next base: position 101,610,509 of record NC_081405.1, read on the forward strand.
GCACAAAAAAGTCAAAAAAATCAAAAAAATGAAAAAATCAAGAAAAAGGTACAATAAAAGCAACTGGTGAAAACCTGGCAATAGGCGCTATTGTGAGAGGACAGCTCCTCTATCTATATCCATACCATTATCTCCATAGTAAAGCACTATCAGCCATCACCTGACATTTTTATCACAATATCCATCCAAGCCATACTTAGCGAAGTCACTATCCTGGTTTATCCGCATATCCTTTCACCGTATCTCACCATGGTTTGGTAATCACTGTACATATCCACATTAAGAAGTACACTTGACTAGGGGTAGTAATCAAAACTTGCAACATGTTCAAAACGTCAAAACTTGTCGTAAACTCAGAACTTCATATCCAGCAAAACAACACTCGCACAGTCGCAAAGCAAAACATTGATCGCTTAACAGGATTCACAAAATATGATGGATGATTTTCTGAAATATCAAATGTTGCATCTTGCATAAATTTTTTACTATTTTTGCACTCGAACTTTTTGAATTGTTGGATCCTCTAAGGGTTAGAGTCATTGATGTCAAAACTGCAAAAATTATAAAAATTGCAAAGTTGCAACATTGCCAAAAAAGTGCAACAAAAGTGTAAGAATGAAATCCATTGGTCATGAGGTGGTTAGAGTAGTTAGGAAGGAGTTGTAAATGGTTTATAAAACCATGTTTGGTCAAAATCAAGGGGGTAGAGCAGTTTGGAGGGGATTTGACAAAGATTATCCATCAAACCCTCAAACTGTCATAAGGTTTTAAAGAATTTGTGGTTGTCATAGATCCATGGAGGATCGCAGTTGGTGTAATTTTTATATGTAGATGTTTTTGAATGATATATTAATAAAATATATTTTAGATGAATCCTTTATTATGTTTTTTTGTGGAGTATCTAGCAAGATATGTTTGTTTTTACAAAAAATGTCAAAACCTTGCCAAGGGTTACCCATTTTGGAAAAATCATCACAACATTTTATTTAACCATTAGATCTGGCTATAAATTTGAGAGAAGTTTTGTGACTCAGTAATATAACGTCTAACTGGAGAGATTTTATTTATGATCAATATTTAAAAAGTTATTGATGACTGTTTGCTACAGTTCATGGTGAAACGCAGATTGCTGAAGGCAACAACAGTCCGGTTGCAGCATTTGGTGTGGTCACATGAGGAATCATAATGAAGAAAGACTATATGTGTTGGAAAGGTCTCTGAATCCTTCTTTCAGTGCTTTTTGTTTGACTTAATTTTGTTAAGAATTGAATAATTTGTGATTATTTTGGTGAAAACAGTTTTTAAAGGATGAAACCCTGAACTAGGGTATTCCATGGCAATAAAGAATTTGTTCCCTCATGTTATGGTGAATGTTATGATCTAAAATATTTAATGAAGGTTTGTAGGGATGGAATATAACCTTTGAAATTGGTTTGGAGTTGAGAAGAGTGGTTGATCTTTTTATATGCCTCTTGATTCAAGTTTAAGGTCTTGTATTAGTTTTGGGTTAGTAATACCCTTGAATGAAGGTTTTATGGTTTGTGATAGATGCTCTGCATCAGCTTCCCAGTCTGAGGGTATGTTGTCCCTTCCAGATGAGGGTACTAGTACTTGGTTTCTGCACTCCTGATGCTCCTTTTCTTTGCTTCTTCTTTGATAATTTTGTATCTGCTTCGAAGATTTTGGGGGGCTGGGTATCATCTTTGTATCTGGTATTGGCTTATATGGCTTTTTGGGATGGGATGAGGTTGGTTTGGAAATTTTATTTCTCTATTTCAATGTAATTGGTCATATTATCTTCCCAATGGGATTTTTATGAGCAAGATCAGAGGTTTTCTTTGCTTGGTTCTTTCCTACCGGTGCTCTTTGAACCATGATCGTATAAATATTATAATTAATAAAATTAGTGGTCTTCCACTTTTATTAAAAAAAAAACAAATATATTACTAAAAATTTATCTTAAATAAAATTGTCTCACAAAATTGTTGTCTTAAATACCCTCATTACATCATAGTCGTTTAATAAGCAAAATAAAAGAATAACTTAAATTTACATTAATTGACCATAACAATTAATATTGGAATCCAAAAGATGGTAATTATGACCAAATTTATTGCCCTTTCTATTTTCAAATTAAATGGTCACAAATTAGATATTAATTGGTAAGAACTAATATTAAGATTTATAAGATGACTAAATTTGTTGATGTTTCTATTTTCAAACTTAATAATTAAAATTTATATTAAATGATAATAACTAATATTAAAACTAAAACTATTGATGTTTCCATTTTGCAACAAAATCTATTATATATTTATCAACTGTCATTATTAAGATAAGTTGTTCATATCTAATTAGAAACTTTAAATTAAGATAATCAAATCTATACTCCTGACTTAAAAAAAAACCATTTAAATATTATTTATTTTTTACTGCTCTTGGATAAACTTGTAATGAAAAAAGGAAACCTATAGGTAAAACGTAATCTATAATTTTTTTCCCCCTACTATGGTAGCCTCCTCAATAGGGCAAGAATGCAGGCAACACATGGGAGGTGAGAATAGAAAAGAAAATGAAAGTCTAGTAGGATGCAATACGCCAACCAAATGAGGATGCAAAACAAATGTGATAGGTAACTGCTGTAATGAGATTAAATTTTGCCTTATTTTTATTTCTTTCCTTTTTTTGTTTTACCTATCTTACTCTATTATTCTTTTATGGCTTCTTATAGAAACAAGGAAGAGGAAATCCATTGCCAGGTTGAGGGAAGTTATGTTTCTGCACAAATTTTGTTTTGCTAGAAGGTTGATTAAAATTTCCGTTTATATTTTTCTTCATGAATACCCTAACCAGATCCACTGTTGCAGGAAAAAAGACAAGGCAAGAGGAACCCTTGAGATGTAGATTTGAAGGTGCAATTCCCCAAAGGGGATTTGTGATTTGTGCCCCTTGCTAGCATTTGGCAGGGGAGACACAACCTTTGGGGTTGGTCTTTACTGGGAGAATTATCTCACAATATTTTTTTTTTTTTTTATGTCCATTCGTTTACATTCAGTTATTATGTTTAATATTGCATTATTTACCATTTCACATGTTTAGTTCTCAGACCATTGCACTGATTTTCTCTATGCTTTGTATTTCTCTTTTTTAAACCTTGTGTCTACTAACAAAAAAGAACAAAACCTCATAGGGAAGTCTTCTATCAATTTTGTTGCAAGTATTTATGTAATTTTACCAGATAGACATTTGCACATAAAAAACCCATCTAAAAACAAAATCTTGATGTAATGTAGTATAATCTTAAATGCCTCTTTTCTGGAAAAAAAAAAAACAAAAACAAAAAAAAAACTACATCTATTTCCAACATTTGTAGCCCATGTACAACATCTACAACCCTACACCCATACTTAAACACTTACAAACTTTTAGGTAATACTTTACAGTTCATGCCTAAGTTGTTATCAATTTTTTTTTATCATAATACAATATACAAATACCAAACCTCTTTTGCGGATAGATTCAACATTTGAATCATTTTTAAAAAAAATCAAAACATAAATAAATTTAATCTTAAATAAATAAACTTAAATGTACAAATCAAATTTTCTTAATTTAGCAAAATAAATAAATTTTAATTTTAATTAATTATTTGAATCCAAAAGATGGTAATTATGACCATAACAATTAATATTGGAATCCAAAAGATGGTAATTATGACCAAATTTATTGCCCTTTCTATTTTCAAATTAAATGGTCACAAATTAGATATTAATTGGTAAGAACTAATATTAAGATTTATAAGATGACTAAATTTGTTGATGTTTCTATTTTCAAACTTAATAATTAAAATTTATATTAAATGATAATAACTAATATTAAAACTAAAACTATTGATGTTTCCATTTTGCAACAAAATCTATTATATATTTATCAACTGTCATTATTAAGATAAGTTGTTCATATCTAATTAGAAACTTTAAATTAAGATAATCAAATCTATACTCCTAACTTAAAAAAAAACCATTTAAATATTATTTATTTTTTACTGCTCTTGGATAAACTTGTAATGAAAAAAGGAAACCTATAGGTAAAATGTAATCTATAATTTTTTTCCCCCTACTATGGTAGCCTCCTCAATAGGGCAAGAATGCAGGCAACACATGGGAAGTGAGAATAGAAAAGAAAATGAAAGTCCAGTAGGATGCAATACACCAACCAAATGAGGATGCAAAACAAATGTGATAGGTAACTGCTGTAATGAGATTAAATTTTGCCTTAGTTTTATTTCTTTCCTTTTTTTTGTTTTACCTGTCTTACTCTATTATTCTTTTATGGCTTCTTATAGAAACAAGGAAGAGGAAATCCATTGCCAGGTTGAGGGAAGTTATGTTTCTGCACAAATTTTGTTTTGCTAGAAGGTTGATTAAAATTTCCGTTTATATTTTTCTTCATGAATACCCTAACCAGACCCACTGTTGCAGGAAAAAAGACAAGGCAAGAGGAACCCTTGAGATGTAGATTTGAAGGTGCAATTCCCCAAAGGGGATTTGTGATTTGTGCCCCTTGCTAGCATTTGGCAGGGGAGACACAACCTTTGGGGTTGGTCTTTACTGGGAGAATTATCTCACAATATTATTATTTTTTTTTATGTCCATTCGATTACATTCAGTTATTATGTTTAATATTGCATTATTTACCATTTCACATGTTTAGTTCTCAGACCATTGCACTGATTTTCTCTATACTTTGTATTTCTCTTTTTTAAACCTTGTGTCTACTAACAAAAAAGAACAAAACCTCATAGGGAAGTCTTCTATCAATTTTGTTGCAAGTATTTATGTAATTTTACCAGATAGACATTTGCACATAAAAAACCCATCTAAAAACAAAATCTTGATGTAATGTAGTATAATCTTAAATGCCTCTTTTCTGGAAAAAAAAAAAACAAAAAAAAAACTGCATCTATTTCCAACATTTGTAGCCCATGTCCAACATCTACAACCCTACACCCATACTTAAACACTTACAAACTTTTAGGTAATACTTTACAGTTCATGCCTAAGTTGTTATCAATTTTTTTTTATCATAATACAATATACAAATACCAAACCTCTTTTGCGGATAGATTCAACATTTGAATCATTTTTAAAAAAATTCAAAACATAAATAAATTTAATCTTAAATAAATAAACTTAAATGTACAAATCAAATTTTCTTAATTTAGCAAAATAAATAAATTTTAATTTTAATTAATTATTTTTTTACTCTTAACAAACATAAATATATATACATATTTTATCTATTCCTCGCCCCCCCCACCCCCTCTTTTTTTCTTTCTTCTAACCTTTAAAATATAGGGAATAAAGGGTTCCTACAATAATGAATTTAAATAATGTGTACATTTGTTTAAATATAGTTTTTTTGTGGATAGAAAACTACTAACTAATTGATCAAAAGAAAAGTAAAATATACACATCTATTTGGTAAAAGTAGATAAGGTAAAAATATTATTTTATTTTATTTTTTCCTATCAAAATCTGATTTAAGGAATAATTTTTTGAGAAAGATGAGAAATGTAACCCTTGTATTATTTAACCCATTTTTTTCACATTTAAACAAAATATCAAAATCCTTTTTCTTTTAACTACATAAACTTTTCCATAAAAGAAAACAACATGCATGCAAATATAAACCCTCCCCTTCTTTTCCCATTTTTGAAAAAAAAACATAAAAATAAGAATAAAAAAAGAAAAGGAGATTGCAACTTGGATCTGCTAAATGAATGAAATAAAATCATTGTTGTTGAATCGACTCTCATTCCCTAGCAATCTTCCTTCAATCCTCTTTCTATAACATGGTAAGATCTTCTCCAAAACCCCTAAAATCCTATTTCATACCATGTAAAATGCTTACAAAATTTCTCCTACAAATAACATAATTCAAAAACCAATTTCTTAAAAATTCAAAGACCACTTTTACATAAAACCATGAACTCCTTCTTTTTTAGAAATCTTGTATTCAATATATAAAAAATGAGAGTCATTTCCCACTACAAGAGAATTAAATGATTCACATATTCTTTTTTTCCCAAAATAATTCCATGCAAAAGTGGGGTTACATGCATATTAAATTTGAATTTGAAATTCTTCCATGCAAGACATATTTCTTACAACTTGTCATAGTGGTGGTTACATTTGTCCATGCATTTTGAATTCAAAATTTGCTTCTAGAATCTTCTTATTTCTCCTATAGCATGTGCTCAATTAGAATATTGGGAAAAGAAAATAATTTCCAAGTAAATTATGACCTCACGTGTGAGTCACCACTATTCATTATTTTTTTAAAAATAATTCCATCCTTATTCAATTTCTCATCTCCAACTAACATTTCTCATAAAATTGATAATAATATTAATAGTAGTCGTAGTAATAGTAATAATAACAATAACAATAACAATAATAATAATATTGATAAGTTTTATCAAGGTAAAAAAAGAGGGTTATGACAAACAATGACAATCCTTGATTTGCATTTAAATTTCCATTTCCAATTTCAATTCATTTCAATTTCTTTTTCTTTTTCCATTTCATTCATATAGCATAAATTATAAACAATTTTCTTAAATTAATAATTGTAATTAAAATATTGATAAAAACTCTACGTGACAAGAATTTGATCAAAACCTTAATCCTAGAGAGGTTAGATCTATTAAATTCCTCTCCTCAATGTAATGGTTAATTAAGCAAAATTAAGGGTTTTGCTACATTTAATGGTGGAAACCCTAATTTTCACCATTTCGGGAGGCAATCAATACATTTCTTGTATTTGTTTCTCGCAAGGACTTTAAGGTGTATCTGATGAATGACAAGTTAACCTTCTAGAATGAAGATCTAGAAAAGTCTATATAGAATAGCCCGATGAATTTTAGTTGGTAGAAGATCTAGCCATGGTGTGTGTTGACACACTCACCAACAAGTAGGTAGAACATGAAAGTATGACCACCTTTCCCAAAAAACTAATCAACCTTGAAAGATTGATGAATTCAAGATCTTTGCAGTTGGGTCACAATGATGTTGGGTAACTCGATGGTTGATGTAGTTGTACCTGTTAAGGGGTCTGTTGGTTTTGGATCTTTTGGTTATCTACACAAGTTGGAAACTAAAAATAAAACTATACTAATTGAGGGGAAAGAACGAGCAAAAGCGAGAGGGAATGAAAGAGAATGAAAAACACTCCATTCATTTAATCCAATAATATCAACTAAACCTGGAGGGTGATCCCACAATATTAGGTTACACTTTTTGCTACATCATGATTTTTGTTGAGATTATACATTTTTTATAAAATATAATGATTTAAGATTTAAGAGGTCCCATTTGAAGTAATTAATTGAGGAGAATTAGATCAAAGTCTCTTAGATCAAAATTTCTTGGATAGAACCTCTCTACTTATGAATCATACTTGCAATGGAGTCTCCTTCACACCTATCAAAATGTTGATAAAAACCCACTTTTACATTAGCTTTTGTGGTGTCAAATGAATTTATTTAGAAGTTCTTTTTAAAAAGTATTTAGTCCTTATTATAAGCTTTCCAAATAGTATAATTTTTAATATATTTAATTTAATTAATATAGTTATGCTTTATTTCTTATGAATGTAGGTTTTTCATCAAACATTTAAGATTGTGTTTCACACATGTAGAAAATTTGAAAAATAGAGAAAATATTTTTTCCCTAGGTATTGATATCCTCATTTCAACACAAACAAAAGAAGTTAATTCAAATGCATGAAAAAAAAACTTATGCATTATGGAATACACCTCTGTCCAAATTACAATTACTCTATCTTAAAAAGTTAACTAAAAAAAATATATGGAACGAAAAAATTATGAAAAAATATCCATAGACTAGATATTAGTGTGACAATTCTATTTTTCAAAACTTAGAATTTTCTTCTTGCTATTAAAAATGCAATTCTATTTTTCAAAAATTAGAATTTTCTTCTTGCTATTAAAAATGTTATGCATTACCAAATAAATGTCACTTCTGAAAAATGTTGATTATTGTAAATATTGAGTTATTAATAGTTACATAACAATATGGAAAATAAATTTCTAATTATTTTAAAAAAAAATTATTTATAATCTATATGAAAAAGCTCACAAATTAGTAGTTTATTTTATCTTAAAATTCTTAATGGTTTAGCTGCTATATGTTTTACAAAGTAAATATTTGATGCAAAATATTGATTTTAGTGTCAAGTTTGGGCAAAAAGTGTAACCCGATATTATGGGATCATCCTAGAGGACGTTAGAATATTCATACATTAAAATGCACCTTCAATTAAAAAATCTAAACTCAAGGGTAGAAATTATTAAACCATATTTGACGTCAATATTAATTACCATATTGCATGCACAAATTAAAGTGAAGTGGACATGATTCTCTCCAAACTTTAGAAGTTAAATTAGATAAACAAATATTAAATATTACATCAGATGAAGGAAAACAATTGAAAGAAACAAAAGATCACATTAAAATTCATCAATTTGTCTTTGGATGAGGCACTTGTTTGGTAGATTTGTCACACCAAACTTTTGATCTTTGTTTGAATCCAAATTGTTCCATCTATACTAACAATTAAAATGCAATAAAAACTCAAACATAATAGATTGCAACCATACTTTATAACTTTTCAAAAAACTAATTCCTAAAATCTATTTCTAAATTCTAAGCTTCTAATCTAGACAAGTCTAAAAAGATTGTCTAACCCTTTACAATGAGCACTCAACTCCATTTTATGGATTTTCGAGAACAAAAATCCCATCATAGAAACATCATAGATTTTTCCTTCTTTAGTGCGTGTAAACACTTCTAGAATAAGAGTATTCCCTTTGCAACTCCAAATCAACTTTAGTTGGCCACACAAGCATGGTTCTTGAAATAGCAACTTTCTATTTTGATGTTGGGTTCAACTCTAGTTTGTCTCTAGTTCATCTCTCCATTTGGTCCCCAATCTTGACAACATTCTATTCCATTTTCAATTTTACTTTATATTCCCACTTGAATCCTTTTTGAATCTGCAACATTAAAATAGTAATAATTAATCATTTGAATTTATATTTAATATGTCAATTCGTTTTTTTATAAATTCACAATTTTAAGATAAAAAGCTTATTTTATTGTGAATTTAAATCTCTTAATTTGAACAAATATTATATAAAGACTTAAATAATTATAAGAACTTTATTAAATTTTAAAATAAATTAAAATCCAATAAATGAATAACCCCTTTATTTTTATCATTGGTCTCCTAAATCCCATTTCACATGAAAAAATGAAAATAACATAATTAATAATTTTATAAATTAATTGATTGATTTAGATGAAACAATTTAAATGCTTTCGTTAAGATGAAATAATTATTATAGCTTAAATAAAATTCAAATTATAATAATATCCATTCATAAACAACAATATTAAGGATTAATATTTTCTTCCTTATGGGGCTTCACGATATTAAGGATTTCAGGAATTGGGATTTTGGATCAGTGTTTCCTATCTTGGATTTTTTAGCTTTTTCCACTTTTATGGATTTTTTAATCTTTTTCCACTTTTTTTTGGATTTTTTGAGACTTTTAAACCTACAACTACCAAACAAACAAGAAGGGAAAATAGACAACACAACAATGACAAAAGCAACGACAAACATATGAAACACAAAAAAGACCATAAGGACAAGGTGAAAAATATTATGAAACCCAAGCTCTGTAGGAAAAAAAGACACTATGAAGACGAGGCTCTATAGGAAACAAAGGACACTATAAAGATCAGACTTTGTAGGAAACAAAGGATACTATAGAGATCAGGCTACGTAGGAAATAAAGGACACTATGTAGATTGGGCTCCATAGAAAACAAGAGACTATGATCTATAGGAAACAAAAGAAACTACATAGACTAGGCTCCATAGGAAACAAAGCATGCTATGGAGATGGAGCTCCATAGGAAACAAAGGACACTACAAAGACTGGGGCGCTCTATAGGAAACAACAGACACTACAAAGAGGTGGCTCCATAGGAAACAAAGGACACTACGGAGACGAGGATTCAAAGGAAACAAAGGACACTATGGAGACCGGGCTCCATAGGAAACAAAGGACATTACAAAGATTGAGCTCTATAGGAAACAAAGCACACTACAAAGATTGGGTTCCATAGGAAACAAAGGATACTATGGAGATCGAGCTCCTTATGGAACAAAGAACACTACAAAGACCAAGCTTCGTAGGAAACAAAGGACATTACAGAGAGAGGGTGTCGTAGGTAACAAAGGATACTAGAGACACTACGAAGATCGGGTTCTATAGGAAACAAAGGACATTACGGATATCAAGCTTCATAAGAAACAAAATACACTACAAAGACCGAGCTCTGAAGAAAACAAAAGAAAGAAGACAAAAATAGAAAACAAGAGGGAAACAAACACAACCAAGTGAAAACAAAAAGGGGGCCTACAGATTGGGAAGCAAAAAGTTGCGTTGTGTTATGCAGGACATAACAAATGGTGACTTGGCTAGGAAAATCCTCCATGCATTTTCAAGCACTCAACCCTTCAAGTAGCCAGAATCTCCAGTTTTCGCTCATACAAGACAACTTAAAGAAGACTAACATATCATGTCTCAATACACCAAATAGACCCAAGTTATGCTTGAAACCCCAAATGTGTGCAAATTATTTATTGACCATCCATTGGGTGTCGTTATAGCCAAGTAAGGTTGACCCTATCCAGGCTACATAGGTGTAGGGTGTAGTTTCCAACATGCAATGATATCATGGGCATAGCTCTACTGCCAACGAAGTGTCTATAGTCCCAACAAAGATACCTCTAATTTTCATCAAGCATTGCTCCACTGCTAGCTAGGCATCCATAGCCCTAGTGGAGGTACTTGAATGACCCTTGTGAGTTGATATTTTTATTGTCCTTTCTTCTTTCCCTTTTATTACTTTTTTTGGCATATTTTTCTCTTTTCTCAATTCTCAAACAATGAAGTTCGAATTCGAGTTCGGAACCACAGTGGACATCATGAAGTAAACATTAACATTCAGATTTTTCATCTTGTATAGAGCCACCAGACCTAATATAAACTAACTTATGGATTTATTAGATGTGTAGTTCATGCTAGGTTTTCAATTGCTTCCTAGAAACTCAAAAATGCACTAAGTCAAGATACATACAAGCACCCTAAATATTGAAAAGTATAAGAGTAAACTAAAGTTTCTAAGGCAAGTGAATAATCAAGTATTTGAAAATACATATAAAAAACTCTCAACTAAGTCACTCTCTGTTATACCCCTTATGCGACAATCCAACTCTCACCTTAGAACAAGGGAACCCCCAAAAAAGGAATGAAAGGGATAGGAAAAAATAGACAACACCAACACACACACATAAGAACAACATAATGAAGAAAAGAGAAAGAACGAGGAAAAGAAAAGACAAACAAGGACCAAACACAAAAGAGGAAAGGAGACACAATGTCGACAAGTAGGAACACCACAAGACAAGAAAGACAAAACCAAAGAAAAAAAGAAAAGAAAACTAAACTACTCCTACCTAGATAGCCTAATAATAATACTATGCTAACTCAGAACATGACTTCAAAGAGATGGGACAACAAATTTTTTTTCCCACTTAGCCTATTTTTCATTATGTTCTGTAGTAATAACTTAGTAGTCCAAGTTCTAAGCTTGGCAAATTTATTTTTCTACTAAAAAATGTAAAGTTTTAGAAATTTCAATTCATTCAGGGAACACAAAAATTTAAATATCAATAGTTGTGGGCTTTCATACCTTTCATGATCTACCCAAAAACAAGTTTTACTTCCCCAACCCTCATACTCAAAGCTGAAATAATCAACATATAGCTGGAAAAGGAAGGAAGCCACCTAATTTGACTTTGTCGCAGGAACATGCTCAAGCATAATGACTCCATCTTCATGAGGTATCAGCTTATGGTACACCATGTCATCCTAATCAGATCCATTCCTATAAAAAAAATATATACCAGTTAATGATGTAATATGCAACTTGAAGTACCCCTCCTCGATCAACCTCTTTTGTATGTTTTGAGTTACTTCAGTGACTCTTCTATGGAACATTTTTTGTATTTTGATTCGGATATTATGCGATGTTATTTCATGCTTTATCTGGATTTATGGTATATGATTTTATGCAGTATTTCAGTGCTTATGAGTAATGTTATTCTTATGGATCATTATCATGGACTGACACTTTTCCCTTATATTGCGATGCGTTATTTATATGTTGCGTGTTTGCAAGGGGATGATTTTCCTTCACTCACTCCAGTGAGACAGGGAACGTCATGATTCTTCTTCATCGATCTATGTGCCATGTTTGAATATATATATATATATATATATATATTGGTCTATATGCACGTGTGGTTCTTTGGTGCAGGACATTGTAGGTACTAGTACTGGGTAGGTATGGGGTATTGACTCCACCTAGTTTCGCAGGTCTGAGCATGCCTTATATATCCGATGGGAGTGGAGGAGATAGTTGTTGTACCCTAGCTTGACCGCAATTACACTCATGTGAGTGTTGTCAGTCGGTTGTGTTTTCCCATCTGGCTGTTATGCGTGTCATGGTGCGTTTGGTCATTTGAGAGTTGCCATTTGATCTGTCTTGGTTTTGAGTGTTTCCATTTATTTAAATGGTTATTTAATTTAAATGGATAATGCTATCTTGTGTTGGCGTAATCATTTAATTACTATGCTCTGTGATTATTGATTTATTTAAATTGATGAATTGCTAGATTAAATGATTAAATGGCTTAATTTATTGTGTGAAGTTGCATTGATATTTTTGTGAAATAAATAAATTGCCTAGCCATTTAAAAAGGTTAAATACTTATGTTGAAGGAAGTATTAATAGAAAAAGAACTAAATAAAGGCTTTCCTTTTTAATTTTCCATTTGGCCTTTTTAATTTAATCATTGGAAAGAATTATTATTTTTGGGAAAGAAATAAATTTGATTGCCTTTTAGTTTTAAAATATTTAAATTTGATTGGATGAAAAACTTTAACCTAGAAGCTTGGGTTAAAAGATATTTTTGGGCATCCATACTAGGCATTCACGGCAGGAGAAGAAGAGAATTTTGGAGAGAAAATTCTGGAAAAACCTCCTGGAGGAGTTAGAAATTCGACCTGGCTGCAAGACTGGTTGTTCTTCATCTCTTTGCTTGCTAATTGCTTCAAGCTTGGAGGTTTCCTTCTTGTTTTGAATTTGTTTTGTAATTTTCAATTTGCTTCCCGTGCATGGAAATTTATACAATCTTCCTGTAGATTTTTGTGGAATGATTGAAATGGAAGAATTAGTGTTTATTGTTGTTGGTTTTGTGAAATCTATATCATATGGTTGCATTTAGGAAAGAAATGGTTCATTTCTCTATCTGTTGTGTGTTTTGTTCTTGGGAAACAATTTCTTGCTTTACCTCTTCTTTTGAAAGAATGAACTTTAGATTGGGTTGGCTAGGTGCTTCCTTGTTTCTTATTGTCAAGATTTGGTTAGTCATTATTTCCAGTGTTTTTATTTCACCATTTACCTTGTTGGTAAACTCTTCCTTGAAATTTTGGAAATTGGCACTATATGTGTGTGCCTGTAAAATAATTATGGAAATGAAGTGTTACCAGTCGAAGAGGTAAGTGTTAGCAGTTCAAAGAGGTAAGTGTCACCGGTTCGAAGAGGTAAGTGTTACTAGTTCGAAGAGGTAAGTGTCACCAGTTCGAAGAGGTAAGTGTTACCAGTCGAAGAGGTAAGTGTTACTAGTTCAAAGAGGTAAGTGTTACCAGTTAGAAGAGGTAAGTGTTACCAATTTGAAGAGGTAAGTGTCACCAGTTTGAAGAGGTAAGTGTTACCAGTTCGAAGAGGTAAGTGTTACCAGTTCGAAGAGGTAAGTGTTACCAGTTCGAAGAGGTAATTTTATAAATGGAATGTTTAAAGTGGTATTGCGTGATGTAATGTGATTTTCATGTGATTTTTATTATGTGGTTAATAAATTTATCAATGAAAATTAAGGCATGAATTAGAGATTCAAATGGGTAGATTTGGAATATTGATTTGGAAATTGATTAGATGTGACTGCTGGAAAGGAGTGTTTTATTTTATTTTCAATCAATGATGTTGCAAGTGTTTATGATGCTGATAATTTCAAAGATTGTCTGAGTGCATATTTGATGTATTTAGCTGTCCTTGCAAGTGTTTATTGTGATATTTTGGTCTGTGGTTTAGTCATCCTATGGTAGTGTAATTGGTACCTTTGACCAAGTGATATATGTTGGCTCTGTTGTCTTAACCATGTAGTGTCTTTGCCTTATGGTTAGTTAAGAGTCAATATGTCCTTGTTTGACCACTTGTTTCTGATAGTGGTTTTATGGCCGTCTGCTTTGCCATAGGGTCCTTGGGGAGTGACCATGCTTGTGTAGTGTCCTTTGAGAGAGTGGCTTTCGCTTGGAGGTTGCACCTAAAGTGGTAGGCATTACGATCCAGTGAAAGTCAGATAATAACTGGTAATCTAATAAATTGATTAGGTGGGTAGTATCATAACATTAATAAAGATAATTATACCTCATGCATAGGTGAGTTCTCATATAGGGCTCATAATGTTGCAAGAAGGCTTGGAATAGCAAACCAACTACCTTGTCTTCACGAAAGGCTACTAGGATCTGCATGAGATTTAGTTGGAACCGAAGGTCAGGAGAGGTTACCAGGATAGTGAGTCGGGACCTATGGAGGTTGTACCATGGTATCCATCTTAAGCTATGTGATGATACTCTCTCATTTGGATCACTTGAGTTTTGTGATGTTGGTTCACTTGTGTTTGTGAAGTTGAGTCACCTGGATTCTTGTGAAGTCTTATTGTGATGGCATGGAGTCGTATTGTTTTGTTGACCATGTCATGCTTATGCTTGTTTGAGGGTCGTCAGCTATCTCCTAGCATAGTGGGGTGATTCCATTTGGCAATCACATGGTCGGGTGGTAGTGCCACTTCCCATCGAATGTTTGGATTTGTGCCTTCATGCGAGGATTGGTTTCACAATTGTTCCTGTGGTTCGTGACTCATGCTTCATCTCATGTTTTGAAGGTTATTTGTATTGGTAGACCTATGTGGTCATTGTATCATTGTAATATTGAACTTATGTAACCTTGTAATTGGATGGGATCTATCCTATATGTTTATTGGGAAGCTATGTATTGGAAGAGCAATGTAATCCTATGTTTGGATGTTTTTTTTATCAGTTCCTAGATGATGTTAGTAAATGCTTATTGGAGTGGAAATTATATTGTAACTTTAGGACTTATATTGTGTTGACATTGTTGAATGAAAGCATTTGCAAGTTGTTCGAAAGAAGTAATAGAATAAGAAGGCAACGAGCAATACCATTGTAGGGCTTTGTCTCTTAATGTTCTAGTGAACAATTTTGCAAGCAATCTTTGGTCATAAGCAAAATCAGTACATATTGTTTGAAAAGTCTTAACATGTGTTAGAGGATCACCTTTACCATTATACAGCTCCAAATGCGGGATTTCAACATGTTTAGGAGGGATAGCTCGAACAATGTCAAGAGAAAGTGGGCTCGCAACATCAAATGTGGGCACACTAAACTTAGATTGATTCATAGAGGCAATTTGTTGCTCTGTAAAGAAGAGACAGTTTGTGCAAGATTGTTAATGGTAGCTTCAGTCGAAGAATTCATATTAGATGTGTTAGATTGTGATGGAGGTGTTATGTTATTGAAAGAAGGTAAAGAGTAAGGTGGTGGGACTCTATGATAGTTAGTCATAGGAGATGATTGGACACGAGGAACACTACAAGGAGGAATGGAATGGTTAAACGAATTGCCCCCTTGCGTCATGTTCATTTGTGGTGATATAATAGGAACACTCATTGAAGGGACGAATGAAGAAATCGGATTGAATGAAGGAATAGGGTTAATTGAAGAAGAGGGATTGCCCCCATGACTGGTGATCACAGGAGGAATGTCTTGTGTAGAAGTAGCCATTATGTTTGATGTAAAGGTAGGTATGCTAGCAATAGAAGTTGTCAAAGGAATAGAATGATTGACTTGAGTAGGAGGTTGTGTATAACCCAAATTTTCAGCACAACTCTTCATAGGCATCACATTCGAATCCACAATGTGTGCAATACCACGCAAAATATCAATTCCATTCTTATCACTTTGAAGCATATGTTTTAGACCCTCAATTAAAGGAAGAGCTTGACTATCGGGATACTCATGAGACATCCATTGGTGAAAATCGTCAAATTGGTTATCCAATTTCGAAAGTTGTTCTATAGAAACCTCATGGAGAGCTTCTTCATCATTAGGAGGATTAGAGGAATTACCCATGTCCTCGTTAAAAAGGCTATTCAAATTAGGTTCCATCTCCTTAGTAGTTAAACCTCGGAAAGACTTAATTCTACGGCTTCGTCTAACGGGAATAGTGTAAGTAGGGCTTATTGTTGTAAAACTCATGCACTAGAAAGAGAGAGAAGATTTTGAATTTAGAGGTAGCAATTTTCAGTAAAATCAGCCAATCTTCTGGATTTAAGCTGTTAAATGCAATCACGACAGTCTCCCGAAATTTTGGAAAAAATGTCTGGGACCGTGGCGCTCGGAGTGCAACACGGTCCTTGCAACTTTTTTCGAAATTTGCAGGGATGAAAGGTATGATGATTTTAAAGCTAATCTGAAAAAATTGAGTGATTTTACGATCTATAAATAGGCCAAATTAAAGTTGCAAATTCAAAATTGAACCCTACCAAGATTGTCGAAAAATGCAAAATTTGAATTTTTGAAAAAGAGAGGGAAACTGAAATTTTGAATTTTATGATTTTAGAGGGAATGTCAAGAGCAATGCAAATTTTGAAATTTAAAAATTGACCCAATTTCACGCAAAATTCAATTTTGAAAGCGGAAATTAAAGTTGTTGTAATTAAGCACTTAATTTCAAAAGTCACAAATTGCAAGAATTTGAAGAAAGCACTGAAATTTCGAATGAATGCAAACACACTTTTCAGGTTTAGGACAGTAAGAACACAATTTTGACACAAAATTTCAATTTCAATGATTTTTGAATGATTAGAAGCATTAATCCAAGCAATCCCTAGACCAACTTTGACTGTAATTTTGAAAGTGTTATAATTGATAAAATCAGCCAAAATTCTGGATTTTAGCAAGAAAATACAGTAAGATCTCGCTCCCGAAATTTCAGAAAAAATGTCGGGGACGATGGCGCTCGGAGTGCACACGGTCCTCACAACTTTTTTCCAAATTTTCAGGGATGAAAGATATTGTGATTTTATTGCGGAATCCAAAGTTACAGCTGATTTGGAGATGTTTTGATCAGTGAAATTGTCGGACAAAGGTTGAATCAAGAGGGTTTCAAAAATTAGGGTTTTGACATTTAACCACTTAATTTTCAAAATTAAAGCACAAATATGAATTGATAATTTGTAATAGAAGGGCAGATCTGAAACAAGCATTAACAATTAAACATTTCGCAAGCTTAATTTTCAAAAAGAAATTTTAGGGTTTTTATGCAATCACCTCTAAAATTTTGCGAAAGATCAAACATGGAAATGTAATCAATTTTTTCAGATCTAAGCATGAAAAATCAGAAAGGATGTTCACGTCGGGTTCACCAAAATGTAAAGCGGAAAATCACGATCGAACCCTAGTTGCCCTCCCCTCTTCCAACTCCGAGGAGAGAGAAGGGAGGTTCACTAGGGTTGATGGTTTTTACTTAGGGGAGAGACTTTACATTCAAAAGAGGGGTTGAAACCCACAAGATCCAATCCCACACAATGCAAGATTGGATGCTAAATGTGTTTCAAGGGTTATGACAGCAAGGCTACCCTCTTTTGTAAAGAATGTTGATAGAAGAATTAAGCTAAGCATGCATAGAAAGTGACAAAGATTCGCTTATAAACTGAGATAGGAATACAGTATGAAGCTGCGGACCTGGAATTAGCAGTGAAATGTCGATACGGCGCTATCCTGCAAATTTGAGCAAAAGTCGCTGGGACGATGGCGCCCGACCGCCACGGTCCTCCGAAAAATCCGCGAAACGAAGGGGGATCTGTTCGTCTTTGCACAAGGATTCCAGATCTTCAATTTCAGCCGCGTACCTACAACCTACACACAAAAAAGCGAAGACGATTGGGGGGTTAGGGATTAGGGGTTTGCCTTTAGGTCAAACCCCAGTTTTGGAATTAACCAAGAAATGAGCAAGTGCTATAAATGTAAATGTATGTAAAACAAGTACTAATACCTTGTTCTAAGGATGTTTGTATCCTTATGTGCGAAGGTATAGATGTTGTATGTTGTATGTTGTAGCATGTAGTATGTGATCTCCTCTTCAATGGTTGAATCTTTGACTTGAATGCAACACTTAGCCTTGAATGGAGACTTGAAATGATCAATTGCTTGAAGGAATGCTTGAATGCTTGAATGCTTGAGTATAGTTTCCATGCTTTGTACACATATCCTCTTCATGCCAAATGAGAGAGAAAAATGTAGTTTATATACTTGTCATTTAGGGCTGATAGACTGATTTTCCCGACCTTAGGCCGACCAGGAAAGTTAATTTCCAAATTGCAAACAAAAAGACCTGAGACCCCTTAGGAGACCGGGCCCAAAATAGGACCCAGGAACCAGGGCGCTGGGCGCTCTGGTCCCACCTCCCGGGACAGCAGGGTGCAAAGGAGGTTCAGGCCAGGGTACAAGAAAATGCAGTTTTTAGTGTCGTAATCAGGTTTCGGGGTCTCCATTCAGGTTGCGTGTTGCGTCGCCATCGTGAAGACCGAAATGTAGTCAAAATTGCAAGTGTCACAATTTTAGGACGCTACAGTAGTGAGCCCATTTGCCTTGACCTTTTTGTGTAGGTTTTCTGGTGTGACTTCCTTGTGTCTTTCTTTGCCTTTGATCTAAACCTTTTTCTCTAGTGCAGTGTTAGGTCATGGCTAGGAAAGCCAAGCGAGGTGGCCGTGTTGGTGGCTGCACCAGAGGCAGAGAAGGAGGAAGGGTTCGAGGTTCTGACCACCATAGTCCTTTGCCTCCACCCACTCATGCGAGTGTGGATAGAGATCAGTCAGTTCATCAAGAGGAACCGCATTCAGTAGAGCAAGTTCCCGAAAGGGAGGAGCTGCATCAGATGTTTCAAGAGGTGCTAGCTAGACTAGGCCCTAGACCCAAGATGGATCAGCCCATCCATGGCCGGGTAGAGGAGTCATTTCAGGGGATTCCAGAGAGAGAGAGAGATCTCCTAGAAGGAGAGAGGTCCCAGTGGACCTGGATCCAACTATCTTAGGGCACATGAGGGGCTTGATGAGGTCCAATCCTCCCTTCTTTGATGGAAAAGGTACCGGTCTTGAGGTAGAGACTTGGCTCATCAATTTAGACCGGTGTTTTGCTATGTATCCTTACAGTAGCAACACTAAGGCTAGATGTGCAATCATGCATCTCAAGAGCTTCACATCTATCTAGTAGAGATTAGAGGAGGAGAGGATCAATGTGAGCATTAACACTGCATCTTGGGAGATCTTTTTGGAGAGGTTCAGGGCATGATTCCTCTCACCCTAGTGGAGGCAGTCACGAGCAGATGAGTTCTATAATCTGCACCAGTTTGGTTTGTCAGTGGATCAATTTGAGCACAAGTTCTATGAGCTCAAACAGTATGTCAGGATCGGCAATGATGAGGCTATGCTTGTGCAACACTTCTTGAGGGGTCTTAATGGCTGCATTAGTGGAGGAGTGAGAGTTTTTGAGCCTGCTTCAGGAGAGGTAACCATGGCGAAAGCCAAGTTGGTAGAGAAAAACCTTAGCCATGCTCATGGTGGCTAGTTTGGAGTTCAAATTGGGAGTGATCCTTTCAGTGGATCTAGAGGTAGAGGGAATCAATCCCAAACTGCTGCACCATTTAGGGGTCCTCAGGCACCCGCAAAGGGTGGACACCAGCAATAGCAGCCTCCAAGACTGAAGCAGACTCAGGGCCAGCAGGGTGGCATCTCTCAGTCCCAAAAGAGTAGGAGATGGCCAAAGGGTAGGCAGACCTTTCTAGGGTAGTCTTCTCAGGGAGCATCTCAGGCCCCTAGTGGGGAGAGCTTTCGGTAGTCTAGTTGATTGTTCTGAAGTAGAGGACCTGGCAGTGGAGCTTGCTTCACTTGTGGTCAGTTTGGCCACAAGGCCGCTCTGTGTCCTTGACTTTCACATCAGTTAGTTAGTCAAAGGCCAACTGCATCAGAGCAGACAATGGGGGATGCAGGTAGATCCCATAGAGTTTTTGCAGCAGTGGATGACCACCAGGCTGAGCATCAGAGTATTGTGATTGAGACCACAGGTGTGTTACGCGGCACCCCTATCTCTATAATTTTTGATTCCAGTGCTTCAAATTCTTTTATTTTTGCATCCATTGTGGAGTGATGTGGGCTCGTGTCTGCTAGGCAGGCAGATAGGTGGCAAGTAGAGCTAGCTACCGGTGTGCGAGTGTTTGTAGATGCCTTCGTTCCTAGTTGTGAGTTGGACCTAGGACCCTTTGTCACTTCAGTGGACCTTCAAGTCATCCCTTTGGGGTCCTATGCAGTTGTATTGGGGATGGATTGGTTATCATCTCATAGCGCTCATGTAGATTGTCGTCAGAAGACAATAGAGTGTGTAGATGACCATGGCAGGAGAGTGGGGATCGTTGGATTTCAGCGATCGATATCCTTACGTATGATTTTTGCTATGCAACTTAGGCGGTGCATGCGTCAAGGGTGTTATCTTTTTGTAGTTTCTCTTGAGGATGTGGATGAGGGAGAGAGTCGAGAAATCGCTCTTGATGGTCACCCTATTCTTCGAGAGTTTGAGGATGTGTTTCCTTTGGATATTCCCGGTATGCCTCTGAAGCAAGACATAGATTTTTGCATTGACTTGGTTCCTAGTGCGGAACCTAATTCGAGAGCACCATATCAGATGACTACTTAGGAGTTGAGTGAGTTGAAGTTGCAAGTTGAGGAGTTGTTGGCCAAGGGATTCATTCGTCCTAGTTTTTCCCCTTTGGGTGCGCCGGTTATCTTCGTCAAGAAGAAGGATGGTTCTCTTCGATTATGCATTGATTATCAACAGTTGAATAAGGTAACCATCTCGAACTGATATCCATTGCCTCAGATTGATGATCTCTTTGATCAAGTGAAGGGAGCCAAGGTGTTCTCCAAAAAAGACCTGAAGTTTGGGTATCATCAGTTGTGCATTCATGATGCAGACATTCATAAGATGGCGTTTTGCACTTGTTATGGTCACTATGAGTTCACAGTGGTGCCATTTGGGTTGATGAACGTGCCTTTAGTGTTCATGAGTCTTATGAATGGGGTTTGTCGCACCTACCTTGACCACTTTGTTCTTGTGTTCTTGGATGACATATTCATTTATTCTAGATCCATGGAAGAGCATGAGGGTCACTTGTGTCAGGTATTGTAGTGCTTGAGGGAGATCAACTTTTTGCGAATTTGGCGAAGTGTGATTTCTTCCAGTCAGAGGTGAGCTATCTTGGTCATATAGTTTCGGAAGAAGGTGTATCTGTGGATCCTTCCAAGATCCAAGCCATTGTTGATTGGCCAGAGCTGACCAATGTTTCTGAAGTTCAAAGTTTCATAGGTTTGGTCAGATATTACCGTCGCTTTGTTCAGAGCTTTTCTCGAATAGGCCATCTGATTACTTTAGTTCAGAGGAAAGGGAAGAAGCTTGTTTGGTCGGAGCAGTGTGAATTGGCTTTTTGCACCTTGAAGGAACTCCTTGTTAGTGCTCTGATGTTGGCAGATCCTGACCCATCCAAAGATTTCATGGTATGCACAAATGCCTCTTTAGAAGGTATAGGTGCAGTACTTATGCAGGATGGACGTGTGGTTACCTATGAGTCTCGAAAACTCAAGGATCACGAGTTGAACTATCCAGTTCATGAATTGGAGTTGGCAGCTGTAGTGCATGCATTGGTTCATTGGAGACATTTCCTATTGGGGCATCGGTTTGAGTTGCATAGTGATCACTGTAGTTTGCAGTATATTTTCACGCAGCTGAACTTGAATGCTCGATAGCGAAGATGGATGGAATTCCTCTACGAGTATGATTTTGAGGTTTGTTATATTCAGGGGAAAGGGAATGTAGTGGCAGATGCTTTGAGCCGTAGGCGGCATGAGGTTGCAACATTGTCCCTTAGTGTAGACTTGAGTGAGATAATTCTTGGAGTTCTTCCTCAGGACACCTCGTATCAAGATGTTAGAGTTGTGGTGGAGTCTGGAAGGCCATTGGAGGGTAGATATTCTGGATATAATCTTGAGTCAAATGGTCTTCTTAGACATCGTGGATGGATCTATGTACCTCCTTTGGAGGGTCTTCATGTTTTGATCATGACAGAGGCCCATCGTGCACCCTATTCGGCACACCTTGGTGTCAAGAAGATGCACGCAAATCTTACATAGATATATCATTGGACTGGTATGAAACGTGACATTGCTAATTTTGTGTCCAAGTGCTTGGAATGTCAGTGGGTGAAGGTGAAGCATCAACACCCTACAGGGCTTTCACAACCAAATTTGATACCGGATTGGAAATGGGATATCATTTCCATGGATTTCATAGTAGGGTTTCCTATCTCTTCGCGACATCATGATACCATCATTGTCATTGTTGATAGATTGACCAAAGTTTCTCATTTTGTTCCTATTTGATCTTCTTCTACTACAGCAGTGGTGGCATGAGTCTTCTTGGAAGATGTGGTGAGGTTGCATGGGATCCCAAGGTAGATCATTTCTGATAGAGACCCTGTCTTTACATCGGCCTTGTGGACCTCACTTCAGCATGCTTTAGGGACCCAGTTGAGCTTTAGTTCAGCTTATCACCCAGAGACCAATGGTCAGACTAAGCATGTGAATCAGGTCTTGGAGGACATGCTTCACATGTATGTTATGGATCAATAGTCGCGTTGGGAGGAATATCTTTGTCTTGTGGATTTTTCTTATAATAATGGATATCATAGCTCTATAGGCATGTCGCCCTTCCAGGCATTGTATGGTCATCCTTGTCGTACTCCTTTGAGTTGGGATCAGTTGGAGGATAGGGTGTGTTTAGGCCTGGATTTGCTTTGTGAGATGGACCAGTAGGTTGAGCAGATTCATGGGCATTTGGTTGTTGCCCAGGATAGGCAGAAGAAGTATGTCGATGCTCATAGAGTCGATCACTAGTTTTCGGTTGGCGACCGTGTGTTCTTGAGAGTGCATTTGCAGAAGAGTCTGATCCGTTATGGAAAGGGTTCTATGTTGGCACCTCATTTTGTAGACCCTTTTGAGATCCTTGAGAGGATAGGACCTATTGCCTACCGTCTTGCCTTGCCGCCGAGTCTATCCTGCATCCATGATGTTTTTCATGTTTTTGTTCTTCATCCTTATCATTGTGATGTGACCCATGTTCTTGATTGGAATGCTTTTGTAGGTCTAGGATGGGTAGCTTTCCATGGAGCCCGTGTACATTCTTCAACATCGGGATTTGACCCTCAGGGGTCGCACCATTGGGCAGGTAAGGGTCCTATGGGACCCCAATGATGAGTCCTCTGTGACTTGGGAAGATGCAGTGAAGATGAGAGAGCTTTATTCTTATCTATTTTAGGCTTCCAACAGTAAGCCTAGGCTTGGGGGGGAGGATGTAGTACCCCTCCTCGATCAGCCTCTTTTGTATGTTTTGACTTACTTCAGTGACTGTTCTGTGGAACATTTTTGTATTTTGATTCGAATATTATGCGATGTTATTTCATGCTTTATCTAGATTTATGGTGTATGATTTTATGTAGTATTTCACTGGTTATGAGTAATGTTATTCTTATGGATCATTATCATGGACTGACACTTTTCCCTTATATTGCGATGAGTTATTTATATGTTGTGTGTTTGCAAGTGTATTGGGATGCGAGGGGATGATTTTCCTTCACTCACTTCGGTGAGACAGGGAACGTCATGATTCTCCTTCATCAATGTACGTGTTGTGTCTGTATATATATATATATATATATTGGTCTATATGCACGTGTGGTTCTTTGGTGCAGGACATTGCAAGTACTAGTACCAGGTAGGTATGGGGTATTGATTCCACCTGGTTCCACAAGTCTGAGCATGCCTTATATATCCGATGGGAATGGAGGAGATAGTTGTTGTACCCTAGCTTGACCGTAGTTACACTTGTGTGAGTGTTGTCAGTCGGTTGTGTTTTCTCATCTAGCTGTTATGCGTGTCATGGTGCCTTGGTTTGGTCATTTGAGAGTCGTCATTTGATTTGTCTTGGTTTTGAGTGTTTCCGTTTATTTAAATGGTTATTTTAATTTAAATGGATAATGCTATCATGTGTTGGCATAATAATTTAATTACTATGCTCTATGATTATTGATTTATTTAAATTGATGAATTGCTAGATTAAATGGTTAAATGGCTTAATTTATTGTGTAAAGTTACCTTGATATTTTTGTGAAATAAATAAATTTCCTAGCCATTTAAAAAGGTTAAATGCTTATGTTGAAGGAAGTATTAATGGAAAAAGAACTAAATAAAGACTTTCCTTTTAATTTTTCATTTGGCCTTTTTAATTTAATCATTGGAAAGAATTATTATTTTTGGGAAAGAAATAATGCTGATTGCTTTTTAGTTTTAAAATATTTAAATTTGATTGGATGAAAAACTTTAACCTAGAAGCTTGGGTTAAAAGATATTTTTTGACATCCATTCTGAGCATTCGCGGCAAGAGAAGAAGAGAATTTTGGAGAGAAAATTCTGGAAAAACTTCCTGGAGGAGCTGGAAATTCGACTAGGCTGCAAGACTGGTTGTTCTTCATCTCTTTGCTTGCTAATTGCTTCAAGGTTGGAGGTTTCCTTCTTGTTTTGAATTTGTTTTGTAATTTTCAGTTTGCTTCCTGTGCATGGAAATTTATACAATCTTCCTGTAGATGTTTGTGGAATGATTGAAATGGAAGAATTAGTGTTTATTATTGCTGGTTTTGTGAAATCTATATCATATGGTTGCATTTAGGAAAGAAATGGTTCATTTCTCTATCTGTTGTGTGTTTTGTTCATGGAAATCAATTTTTTTCTTTACCTCTTCTTTTGAAAGAATGAACTTTAGATTGGGTTGGTTGGGTGCTTCCTTGTTTCTTATTGTCAAGATTTGGTTAGTCATTCTTTCCAGTGTGTTTATTTCACCATTTACCTTGCTTGTAAACTCTTCCTTGAAATTTTGGAAATTGACATTGTATGTGTGTACCCGTGAAATAATTATGGAAATGAAGTGTTACCAGTCGAAGAGGTAAGTGTTACCAGCTCAAAGAGGTAAGTGGCACCAGTTTGAAGAGGTAAGTGTTACCAGTTCGAAGTGGTAAGTGTTACCAGTTCGAAGTGGTAAGTGTCACCAGTTCAAAGAGGTAAGTGTGACCAGTTCGAAGAGGTAAGTGTTACCAGTCAAAGTGGTAAGTGTTACCAATTCAAAGAGGTAAGTGTTACCAGTTCGAAGAGGTAAGTGTTACCCGTTCGAAGAGGTAAGTGTTACCAGTTCAAGAGGTAAGTGTTACCAGTTTGAAGAGGTAAGTGTTACCAGTTCAAAGAGGTAATTTTATAAATGGAATGTTTAAAGTGGTATTTGTTAGAGTAAAGTAATTAATTAACTTTACTCTCCTCTTAAGATTTCACTTTATGCACACATATTAGGCATTTAATAATTAATATTTAATTATTAAATGCACTCACCTTAGGGTTAGTTTTTCCTTTTGGTGTTGATCTCCTTTATAAGGATTGATCTCTTGTATTGTATTAACCCTTTTGATTCATTTTTTCTCTGATAATACATCTTCCACATTGTCAGAGCCAACACCCTTGTTTTGTCCTCTCTCTTTCTTTGTGACAGGTTTCTTGCATGCAAGTGTTCTTTGGGTTCTGTGGATTTGTATTTCTCAAATCCTACATGGTATCAGAGCCAGATCTGCTGCAGCTTGTTCAGTTTTTGAAAGATTTAGATATCTAGGTTTTGGTTGCATCAGATCTGTGTTTATCTTTTTTTTATTTGGAATAGGGGGGTTTCTTTTTTTGGAGCACTTTGAGCCCAAACAGACCTCACCGTTGAGCTCACAGCATCCAAAAACCCTTATTTTCATATAATATATGTCTGATTCGGACACAGTTGCTCCAGAAGGCAAAAAAAATTTTGCCCCAAGGCCGTACGGCCCCAGGGCACACAGATCGAGGTCAAAAATTTAAAAAAAAAAAAAAAAACCAATGTTTTGGTTTTCGTTTCTATGCTTGTCGTTCAAACGGGGGAACCACCCGGCGGCCACCCCTAGCAGCGGGCTCAGGAGGAGCCACCGCCACTCCACCACTCCCTGGCTTCAGCCCCCGTGGGCCCTGCAGCACTCCCGTGAGGTCACATCCTGTACTGGGAGCCCGTCGCTCAACCCCCGCCGTGCTCTGCTGAGCTTCCCCACCGAGCTCCACTCGCTGCTCCGTCAGTCCGCCTGCACAAGCCCCGTGGGCTCATTCCTAATCCATGGCGGTCATATCTATGACCAGGGGCCGCACCCAGAGCCCTATGCTTCAGCTCCTTGGTCCGCCCAGGTGACCAAGTCCTATTTTTTTTTAGCCCCAGGGGCCAGAAGGGCCAAATTGGACTTTTTCAAGCAACTTTACAAAATCGGGTATAAAATGGGCGTATGAGCTCCGTTTTTTGCAAACAAATAGTTGTTGGAAAGATGCTTCCAGCACCATTCTAATGGATCAAGTTTGATTTCCTGGTTTTTCCATTTTGATGTTGTTTTCCTTAGTCAAAGTCAAAACTTGTTTTTTGCACTCCCGGAGCCATATCTTTTGCATACAGACTCCGTTTTTTCACAAACGACTAGGCGTCGGAAAGGTGGTTTCATGAAATTTCCAGATCTTCCATCTATTTCATCAATAAATTCTTCAGGTACTCAGAAATTTGTCTCAACCAGTTATTGCTTTCTATCATTTTCTAGCTTTCAGTTTGTATTGGGGATTGGATTTTTGCATTGTGGGGAGGTGTTTTTTCTTGCTTTCTGTCATTTACATCAGAAAACCAAAATATACAAACACCAAAACAAACAAAAACAAACCCCTTCTGCATCTTCTATCTAGTTCTAAAAGACCACTTAATAATAATTAAAAAAAATTCAAAGCAGTTGAGGCACAGTTCACAGGATGGCCGACAGATTTATTGAACCTCTCACACCGCATAATTATCACACCTAGAAGGGTCGCATGATGACTCTTGTCCAGTCTCAAGGGTTATGGTCCTGTTTGGATGAGGTTCAGCCTCAGTTGACTCGCCCCTTTGAGGTTATGCAGCACAGGAACAATATGGATCAGGCTATGGGATTGAAGGCTTTACACATTTCCGACAGTCTCCTGTTTAATCTTGAGGGTTGTCTCACTCCTCGAGCAATTTGGACCAAGTTTGATAGACTTTTTGGTACTGTTAATCAGTTCACAACTTTGTAGCTTGAGGTCGAGTTAACTTCTTTGGTACCTGATTCGTTTCCCTCCATTGAGGACTTTCTGATGAAGTTCAAACAACAAAGATCTATCTTCCAGGGTTATGGAAAAGTTAAGACTGATACAGAGTGCATCTTTCTAATTCTCTCCAAGCTTTGGGGTCCATTTCAGATCTTCTCTTCGACTTTCTATTCCACCATGGATGCCTTGGGTGCTCGACATGTCATGCCTTCTTTTGAGGTCTTTTGTGATCATTTGACTCGTAAGCAAGCTAAGCTCAAGCAGTTGGATTCACTTTCAGGTTCACAAAACCAAGCATTGGTAGCCCAGTCCTCCAAAGGAAAACAGAAGTAGAAACTGAAGCCTAAGAAAGATTCAGGGGCTAGTGAGAATCCCTCCAAGCCACCACCTAAGTCTGATTCAAAACCACAGTCGAATTCTAAACAGGGCAAATCTTCGAAGTCTGGTGAGTCTTCCTCCAAGACTAAGAAGAAATCAGGAGATCCTTGTAGTTTTTGTGGCAAGGAAGGACATCCAGTTTCCAGGTGTTGGAAACGTTTAGAGGCTTTGGAGGAAGCCATGCAGTAGCATAATATCAGTGCACCTCAGCCTCCTTCACAGCCCACAGGGAAAGGTCATGCTCTTTCTACACGAGCATTGTCCTCAGAATCCACTTGGATTCTAGATTCTAGTGCCTCTCACCATATGACACACACAGAGGATTTGGTCACTACTCTTGCCCCTACAAGAACTAGACATATTGCAGTTGGTGACTCAGCACAACTTATAGTTCAGGGTTCTGGTACCGTTTCATTGGATGGTGGTTGGTTACAGAATGTGCTTCTGGTTCCTGACATTTCAACAAACCTTCTATCCATTTATCAGATTTGCCACTCTGGCTTTGGTAAGACAGTTGAGTTCTCACTACATGATGTGGTTATTTGAGACCTTCATGATCCTAACTTGGTTGTGGCTACTGGGAGTGTGGATTCTGCATCATGCTTATACAGATTTGATGGCTTTGAGAGTTCAGACACTGTTGGTTCCTCTCTTATAGCACATGCAGATTCAGTGAGCAGGCTTTGGCATGAGCATTTTGGCCATGTCAATTACCAATATCTACAGCAGATGAGTACTCAGGAACTTGTGATTAGGCTCCCACAGATTTCTTGTACTAATGGTGTATGTCGAGGTTGTGTTCTTGGCAAACATCATTGAGATCCTTTTCCTAAGGGTCGAGCCACTTGTGCTAGGGCACCCCTAGAGTTGGTACACAGTGATCTTATGTCCTTTCCGACTCCTTCCTTTTCAGGGGCCTGCTATGTGCTCACTTTTATTGATGACTTCTCTAGACATACATGGGTGTACTTTCTTAAGTACAAGTCTGATGTCTTTGACTCTTTCGGGACTTTTAAGATATTTGTGGAGAAGAAATCCAGACTTTCTATTAGGAGGATACACACAGATAATGGGGGGGAATATGTTAATCAAGCTTTTATAGTTTTTTGCACTGAGCATGGTTTACAGCATCAGTTTACAATCCCTTACACCCCTCAATAGAATGGTGTCGCTGAAAGAAAGAATAGAACCTTACAAGAGATGGCAAATTGTATGATATAGTCTCGAGCTATGAGTTCTTCATTTTGGGCTGAGGCAGTCAATTGTACCAATTATATTCAGAATTGGATGCCTCATAAGGCATTGCGACATATGACTCCTAAGGAGGCTTGGACCCATGTCAAGCCTGATGTTTCTACATTCTGAGTTTTTGGTAGTGAGGCTTGGGCATTTCTTCCTAATGCTCAGTGAAAAGCCATGGAGAGGAAGAGCCAACCACTCATATTTTTTGGCTACTGTGAGGATGTTAAGGCGTACAGGTTGTTTGATCCTGATCCCAGAGAGGTCTTGTTTCGGCGGGATGTCCAGTTTGATGAGCGCTATCCTTAGATGGATTCTCCATCACCAGCTTTTCCCTCATTGCCTACTCCTCCCTCTTCACCTCTTGAGGATTACTTATCTCTTGAGGATGATGTAGATGATGATCCACCATCTCCACCACCACCAGTTGCTCCATCTTTGCCTAGGTGGGCCTGTGTCACTGTTGATGCAGCTGGTTCTTTGGCAGGTGATCCTTTAGATACTAGTCGTACTCATGCTCAGACATCTGGTTCTAGTCTTTTGAGTCATGCCATTTTGGATGATCCTCAAAAGTTTTCAGAGGCGACAGGTCACCTTGAGTGGGATAGGGCCATGGATGAGGAGTATTCTTCTTTGATGAAGAATCATACTTGGGATATTTGTCCTCTTCCTAAGGGAAGAAATTTGGTTCAGTGCAAGTGGGTGTACCGTACCAAATATGCTGCAGATGGTTCTATTGATAAGTATAAGGCATGTCTTGTTGCGAAGGGGTTTTCTCAAGTAGAGGGTATTGACTACTCCGAGACCTTTTCTCCTGTCGCCAAGATGACTTCTATATGCCTGGTACTTTCACTTGCAGCTTCACAGGGATGGACAGTGTTTCAGATGGATGTGAAGAGTGCCTTCTTGCATGGAGACCTACATGAGGAGATCTATATGGAGTAGCCTCAGGGATTTGTGTAGGACACTTCTTTGGTTTGCAGACTTCGGTGTTCATTGTATGGTCTCAAACAAGTCCCTCAGGCTTGGTATGAGAAGATGGACTCTTTCTTGCTTTCCTCTCACTTCACACGCTGTCATTCCGATCACACAGTGTATATTCAGCATCAGGAGGGTGATCTTTTGATTCTTGTGCTATATGTAGATGATCTCATCATTACAGGTAGCTCATCCTCCATGATTCAGAGTGTTCAGAGAGCTTTGATGGAGCAGTTTGAGATGATAGATCTTGGTCTCTTGCACTTCTTTCTGGGTCTTCAGGTTATTCAGTCTTTGGATGGGATTTCCATATTTCAGGAGAAGTATGCTCTTGATATGCTTCAGCAATTTGGCATGCTTGATTGCAAGTCTACCCCCACTCCATTTCAGTCAGGTGTTGTTTTGTCTTCCACTTGCTCTACTCCTTCAGTAGACCCCACTTTATATAGGCAGTTGGTTGGCAGTTTGTTGTACTTGACACATTCTCGTCCTGATCTTTCCTTTGTGGTTGGTCTTGTCTCTTGGTTCTCCCATGGTCCTCATGAGAGCCATTGGCAAGCAACCAAACATATTTTGAGGTACATTCGGGGCACCACTCATTATGGCATTCACTACACTTCAGGATCCCCTCACATCATTGGCTTCATTGACTCCGATTGGGTTGGTGATGTCAACGATCGGAAGTCTACTTCTAGCTTTGTTTTTTGCCTTGGTTCTGGTCCTATCACATGGTCTTGCAAGTAGTCTGCTATTGCATTATCATCTACAGAGGCTAAGTATCGTGCAACAGTGTTAGCTAGTTAGGAGGTTTTATGGCTTCGACAGTTGATGACCGAATTTGGGTTTCCTCTAGATTGTCCCACTATTCTTTAATGTGACAATTAGAGTGCCATTCACATTTCTCGCAACCCAGTGGAGCATCAGCGAACAAAGCAAATGAAATCCACATGCACTTCATCAGGCAGTTGATTCAGGATGGTTCTCTCATCTTGGAGTACATTCCTATAGAGGAGCAGGTTGCAGACATCTTCACTAAACCTTTGGCATCTCCGCACTATCTTCAGTTGCGCTCCATGCTTGGGGTGAAGCAAGTTGTCCTTGGGGGGTCTCAGTGAGGCTTTCCTTCCTTCATGTTTTTTTAGCATGTTTCTTTATCTCTTTTTGGAGAGGAGTTTTTTCCTACTGGGTTTTCTCCTTTACTCCACTTTATAGAGATTTTGTTGTATTCGGGTACCTGATCAGACCATGTTGCTGGGACCCTCTGTTGCTTTGTAGTTCCTTTGCTTTCTTTTGCATTATTTGTAGCTGCATTGTAGCTCATCTTAAGGGGGGGTGTTAGAGTAAAGTAATTAATTAACTTTACTCTCCTCTTAAGATTTCACTTTATGGACACATATTAGGCATTTAATAATTAATATTTAATTATTAAATGCACTCACCTTAGGGTTAGTTTTTCCTTTTGGTGTTGATCTCCTTTATAAGGATTGATCTCTTGTATTGTATTAACTTTTTTGATTCATTTTTTCTCTGATAATGCATCTTGCACATTGTCAGAGCTAAAACCCTTGTTTTGTTCTCTCTCTTTCTCTATGATAGGTTTCTTGCATGCAGGTGTTCTTTTGGTTCTATGGATTTGTATTTCTCAAATCCTACAGTATTGCGTGATGTAATGTGATTTTCATGTGATTTTTATTATGTGGTTGATAAATTTATCAATGAAAATTAAGGCATGAATTAGAGATTCAAATGGGTAGATTTGGAATATTGATTTGAAAATTGATTAGATGTGATTGCTGGAAAGGAGTGTTTTATTTTATTTTCAATCAATGATGTTGCAAGTGTTTATGATGCTGATAATTTTTCAGATTGTCTGAGTGCGGATTTGATGTATTTAGTTGTCCTTGCATGTGTTTATTGTGATATTTTGGTCTGTGGTTCAGTCATCCTGTGGTAGTGTAATTGGTACCTTTGACCAAGTGATATATGTTGGCTACACTATCTTAACTATGTAGTGTCTTCGCCTTATGGTTAGTCAAGAGTCAGTATGTCCTTGTTTGACCACTTGTTTCTGATAGTGGTGTTATGGTTGTCTACTTCAACATAGGGTCCTCGGGGAGTGACCATGCTTGTGTAGTGTCCTTTGAGAGAGTTGTTGGCATTATAAGAGACAAAGAGAGATTGTTGGCATTTCAATAAGGATATTGAGAAGGTTGTTGATGATTATGGATATAACTGCTAAAGGATGTTTACTGTCTTAATATTATTATTTTGTCATTGATGTTAAGAAATTGATTTTCTAATTCAGTATGATGTTGCCATATCTTAAGAAGTATGATTTGATGAGTATAAAGATGTCAGTAAAAGACACAGAAAGAATGTGATGAATAAGGGGAGGAATAAGTTATTCAATGGGCAACTATTACCAAGTTAGACAATGATGAGATCGTGATGTTTAGATTGTTTTGATATCCTACATATGTTATTGATTGTAAGGTTAATACTATACTATGTTACTGAGCAAAGAACCTAGTCAGTAAACCCTAAGGAACCTAGTCGGTAAACCCTAAGGTTATCGCTATCGGTTATTGAAGGCAGGATGTCTACCGAGTGAAGTTCAGTATTTACTGAGTTGCAACCGAGTAATAACAAAATGCATTGAATGAATAAAAGCATTATTTAATGAAGAAAGTTGATGAGCTGGTTAAATGATTGGTATGTCGTGAATGAAGTTTGTTAAAGAATATATGGCAAAGGAAAATCGGCAGGAAGATCTACAGCGCAGATTGAACCGCAATACCCTAGCACACGTTCCAAGAAATGTATGCAAGTTCCAAAGTGGGGTAAACATTTTCAGATTGAAGGATACATTGAACCTAGTCAAGTTTGAGGATCTGATGGCTATGATTGATCATGGGATATGTGATCAAGGAGATTAAGCGGTTGGCAAATTGTTTATAAATAAGGAACTATTGATAAACAATGTATGCGGGCAAGTGTATGCATAGGGATGCTACATAGTGATTACCGAGCATAGAAGCTTGAAGACCTATTTGAATAACAGAGTATAGAGCCTAGCAGATGGACAAGATTAGTCCTATGTCTAGTTTGTATTGAGCAAATAAGAATTTGCTTTAGCATTTTTAGATGTGAAGTTGCAGATAGATTTTTATTTACTGTTATTTTGTGAAGTGACAAAAAATCTCTTAACCGAGTGGACTTAACAGTCTTATTTGTAAAACCCTCTAGCAAGGTGACATTCTGATTGAGTGTTTGAAATCCTTTAACAAGGTCACTTCTAACAAGGTGAAAATCCTAATAGATCTGAGGGAAATCCCTTAACCGGGTCACATCTAGCAATGTGTTTGTAATCTTTAATAGGATTTGCTTTTAACCGAGCATACTCTAGAAGAGTATATTTCTTAGTGGGTCCGAAATCCCACAGTGGTTTTTCCCTATTTAGGTTTCCACGTTAAATCTGGTGTTATGAGTGTTATGATGTTTATATGATTATGAGTTTGCATGTTTAGTAGTTTTGGTTATGTTTTTGAAGTATATGTTACCGAGGTTGAATTTGTTGTTTTTATGGAAGATTAAGTTTGTATGATTCACCACCCCCCCTCTCATCTTATTAACTTGGCATCTGTACTTAACATTAAGTATCAGAACTATCAATTGGTATCAGAGCTTTGGACTCCAGAAGAAAAGTTGAAAGGTACTTGAGGCAAAGATCCAAATATGTATAAGAGAGATGCACCGAAGCTGAACAAGTCAAGTTTCTCTACATGGCAGAAAAGGATGAAGTTGCACCTATCAGGAGTTGGAGAATATGTTGTATATTATCTAGAGAATGATTTCATTACACCAAGCACCTATCCATTGACAATGGAAGAGATAAAGGCAAAGCAAGAACATATTCAAGCAATGATTGAAATAACATCTGCATTGACCGACTCAAAGTTTAATGATCTAGAAGGCTGCAATGACACAAAGGCAATGTGGGACAAGCTCATATCTGTGTATGGTGGAGATGAACATGTTCAAAGAGAAAAAGTGGATAGTCTAAGAGGAAAACTTGAATCTATGAGGATGAATGAAGGTGAGAACATAACCCAGTATAGTACAAGACTAAATGAGATTGTCAGTCAAATCAAAGGAGTAGGTGAAACTTTTGAAGAAAAGGATATAACAAGTAAATTGTTAAGAACCCTTCTACCAACTTATACAATCCGAGTCTCTACAATCAATGAATTGAGGTCTGTACCCAATATGCGAGTTTCTTTAGATGCTACTATTGGTAAGCTACATGCATTTGAGTTAAGTAACTTTGATAATAGTGGGTCATCAGTAAATAAAGTTGATTCTGCATTTAGTTCTTTTCATATTGGTGAATCTGATGATTACAATGATAGAATGAGTAAGTACACTAAAGGGGATCTTAGTGGAGCAAGTGAAAGATTTCGCAAGAGCATGGAAGTAGTACACAAATTGTATGAGGAAATCAGAAAGCAAGAAGAGTTTGAAGCACTATTAGCCAGAAGGTTACCAAGAGGCAAAGGTATGTATAAAGGAAAACTACCTTTGAAATGTTTCAATTGTGATAAGATAGGACATATGGCTTCTAACTATCCTGACAAAGATTCTATTGAAAAGAGAGATTACCAAGATGACAGACAGAAAGATAATCATTACAGAGGACACCGAGACTTCAGAAGAAGAGATAGAAAGTCATGCCTAATAGTTGATGAGGAATCCAATGATGATAAATTAGATGAAACTGATACAGAGGAAGTAGTTTATGTGGCTATCAAAGATGGATCAGATGAAGAAAGGTATGAAGAAAAAGCCCTAATATCTCACATAAATAGTAATGATTCTTGGATCATAGATAGTGGATGCTCACATCACATGACAGGTGATAAACACAAATTTGTTACTTTAGAAGATTATGATGGAGGCTATGTAAGATTTGGTAATGATGCACCATGTACGGTAAAAGGTAAAGGATCTATAACACCTCTTGACAATGCAAGATGCAATGATGTTTATTGGGTTGAAGGTTTGAAATACAATTTGTTGAGTGTAACACAACTAAACAATACAGGCTACCGAATAGAATTTCAGAAAGGAATTATCAAAGTTCATGAGAAGCATGGAAAGTTAGCTGCTATCAGGACACAAACAAAAGGTAACACATTTCACCTTAACTCAACTCGGAACAAGTGTTTGTATGCAAAGATAGATGATACCTGGTTATGGCATAAAATGTTTTGTCATGTAAATTTTGATAATCTGATCAAAATAAGCAAGAAGCACCGAGTAAGAGGTCTACCGGGTCTTGAAAAACCTGAGAATGCTATGTGTCGAGGATGCCAGATGGGTAAAATGACAAGATCAAGCTTTACAAGTAAGTCCCACACTTATAAGGGAATTTTAGATCTTGTGCACACTGATCTTTGTGGTCCTATGAAAGTTCAAAGTTATTATGGTGATAAATATTTCATATTATTTGTGGATGATTACTCAAGGATGATGTCAGTAATGTTTTTAAAAGAAAAATCAGAAGCTTTTCAAATGTTTAAATGGTACAAGGCAAGAGTTGAAAATGAAATAGGAAGACAACTAAAATGTCTTAGATTAGATAGAGGAGGAGAGTTCACATCTGATGATTTCAATCTATTCTGCAATGATCATGGTATAAAAAGACAAGTCTCTGCACCGAGAACTCCACAACAAAATGGGATAGCTGAGAGAAGAAATAGATCTATTGTGGATTGTGCCAGAACCCTGATGATTGAAAAGAAAGTGTCACAAACATTTTGGAGAGAAGCAATAAGCACAACAGTTTACACCCTGAATCGAGTACAACTGAAGAAAGGAACTTTGAAGACACCATATGAGATCTAGTATGACAAGAAACCTAATGTAAGTTATTTTAAAATCTTTGGAAGTAGATGCTATGTTCACAAAGATGATAGAAATGGCAAGTTTGATCAGAAAAGTGAAGAAGGAACATTTCTTGGTTATTCTTCTAGAAGTAAAGCATTTAAATGTCTGATCAAATCATCTAACAAAATAGTAGAAAGTGCAAATGTAAGTATTGATGAATTTGTAGAAAGAAATGATGAAGGAAACTCAAAGGAACCAGAAGATTGTGATGAATTTGTCTATGTTCAACCGACAAGTCTTACCAAGAGAACTGCAGAAGAAAATGAAGAAGCTATCCAGTTATCGAGTGATGAAGAAGATCATACAGAGCCTACTGAGCCTGTATTAGCCAAGTATGTCAAAAGACATCATGCATCAAGTAAGATTATAGGAGATAAGGATGATCCAGTAATGACAAGGAACAAACTAAGATAGAACACATGTCTGATATCTGAATTTGAACCGAAGATAGTGAAAGAGGCATTTAACAGTGAAAATTGGATAAATTTTATGACATAAGAGATTGATCAAATCAAGAAGAATGACACATGGACATTGGTCCCAACACCGAAGGACAAAAATGTAATCGGTACAAAGTGGATTTTCATAAATAAGTTGAATGAAAAAGGTGAGGTCATTCGAAATAAAGCAAGACTAGTTTGCAAAGGTTATGCCCAAGAAGAAGGAATTGATTATGGTGAGACTTTTGCACCTGTGGAAAGACTTGAAGGAGTAAGAACATTGTTGGCATATGCTGCTTTCAAGAATTTCAAGGTATATCAAATGGATGTCAAATCTACATTTTTGAATAGTATATTAGAAGAAGTTTTTATTGAACAACCTGAAGGATTTATTGAAGACAAGAATAAAGATCAGGTATGTAAATTGAACAAAGCTTTATATGGTCTGAAACAAGCACCTAGAGCATGGTATGAAAGATTGTACTCTTATTTAATCAAGATTGGTTTTATAAGAACAAGTGAAAATAGTAACATGTACATGAAGAATGATGAAAATGGAATACTGATCTCAGCCATATTTGTTGATGATATTATCTTTTGTGGAAATGACTCTCTATGCAAGAACTTTGGAAATGAAATGAGCAAAGAATTTGAGATGTCCTTAATCGATGAGATAAAGTATTTCATAGGTTTACAGATACTGCAAATGAAAGATGATATTTTCATTACTCAATCCAAGTACATAAAGGAAATCTTGAAGGAATTTGGAATGGAGGATTCAAAACTAGTAAGTACTCCTATGACTACCAACTGTAAACTATCAAATAATGATGAATCTGCATCTGTTGATGAGACACTTTACTGATCCATGATTGGAAAGCTACAATATGTTCACAGCAGGCCAGACATAGCACATGTAGTAGGTATAGTTGCAAGATTCTCTGCAGATCCTAAGGAAACACACATGACAGCAATCAAGAGAATTTTCAGATACTTGAAAGGCACTGAGGATTATGGCTTAGTATATCAGAAAGGAAATGATTTTGATTTAGAAGTTTATACTGATGCTAATTGGGCAGGCAACATTGATGACAGAAAAAGCACAAGTGGAGGAGCTTTCTTTTTAGGAGAAAGACTAGTGAGTTGGCTTAGCAAGAAACAAGGATGTGTTTCACAGTCAACAGCAGAAGCTGAATACGTTGCTGCAACATTGAATTGTACCAACATAACATGGATCAAACAACTGTTGGAAGGTATAAATGAGCAAGTTACCAAGCCCGTAACTATATTCTATGACAATACTAGTGCCATAAACATTTCAAAGAATCCTGTTATGCACTCTAAGACAAATCACACCTCTATCAAATATCATTATCTTAGAGAAGAAGCTCAAGAGAAGAAAGTGGTGTTGGAGTATGTTAGCCCAAAGGAACAAATAGCAGATATCTTCACCAAGCCACTACCAAGGGACACTTTTTAGTATCTCAGAAGTAAGTTAGGGGTCCTACCCCTATCTTCCATTCACTGACCGAGTTCGGTGAAAGCATCAATTTGATGACTCTACAGAATATCTTTTAAGAGTTGATGTTGATTTACAAACTTTAGGATGTTTTCTAAAGGTGTGTAGGAAACTAATACAGGGAACAGGAATTGAAGTCAAAATGCTCTAACCGAGACTAAGTTGACACATAACAGTAGGAAATCACTTCATACAAGAAGAAATTATGTTTTAGTTCTTTACTTTTTTGGCATTGTTGTCGAAGGGGGAGAAGACTGAAGAAAAGGGGAGAAGACTAATGTATAGGGGAGAAGATTGATGATAGGGGGAGAGCATTTCAAAATCTCAAAGCAATCCAAATCAACTAGGTCATATCAATTGGTTTTGCCATCAATGTCAAAGGGGGAGATTGATGGCATTATAACAGACAAAGAGAGATTGTTGGCATTTCAATAAGGATATTGAGAAGGTTGTTGATGATTATGGATATAACTGCTAAAGGATGTTTACTGTCTTAATATTATTATTTTGTCATTGATGTTAAGAAATTGATTTTCTAATTCAGTATGATGTTGCCATATCTTAAGAAGTATGATTTGATGAGTATAAAGATGTTGGTAAAAGACACAGAAAGAATGTGATGAATAAGGGGAGGAATAAGTTATTCAATGGGCAACTATTATTGAGTTAGACAATGATGAGATCATGATGTTTAGATTGTTTTGATATCCTACATATGTTATTGATTGTAAGGTTAATACTATACTATGTTACCGAGCAAAGAACCTAGTCGGTAAACCCTAAGGAACCTAGTTGGTAAACCCTAAGGTTATCGCTATCAGTTAATGAAGGTAGAATGTCTACCAAGTGAAGTTCGGTATTTACCGAGTTGCAACCGAGTAATAACAGAATGCATTGAATGAA
Source organism: Cryptomeria japonica (assembly GCF_030272615.1). NCBI lineage: Eukaryota > Viridiplantae > Streptophyta > Pinopsida > Cupressales > Cupressaceae > Cryptomeria > Cryptomeria japonica. The sequence continues at coordinate 101,649,526 of NC_081405.1, forward strand.
TAAAAACATTATTTAATGAAGGAAGCTGATGAGCTGGTTATGATTAAATGATTGGTATGTCATGAATGAAGTTTGTTAAAGAATCTATGGAAAAGGAAAATCGGCAAGAAGATCTACAGCGCAGATTGAACTGCAATACCCTAGCACAAGTTCCAATAAATGTATGCAAGTTCCAAGGCGGGGTAAAACATTTTCAGATTGAAAGATACATTGAGCCTAGTCAAGTTTGAAGATTTGATGGCTATAATTGATCATGGGATATGTGATCAAGGAGATTAAGCAGTTGGCAAATTGTTTATAAGTAAGGAACTGTTGATAAACAATGTATGCAGGCAAGTGTATGCATAGGGATGCTACATAGTGATTACCAAGCACAAAAGCTTGAAGACCTGTTTGAATAACAGAGTATAGAGCCTAGTAGATGGACAAGATTAGTCCTATGTCTAGATTGTATTGAGAAAATAAGAATCTGCTTTAGCATTTTTAGATGTGAAGTTGCAGATAGATTTTTATTTACTGTTATTTTGTGAAGTGACAGAAAATATCTTAACCGAGTGGACTTAACAGTCTTATTTGTAAAACCCTCTAGCAAGGTGACATTCTGATTGAGTGTTTGAAATCCTTTAACAAGGTCACTTCTAACAAGGTGAAGATCCTAACAGATCTGAGGGAAATCCTTTAATCGGGTCACATCTAGCAATGTGTTTGTAATCTTTAACAAGATTTTCTTTTAACCAAGCATACTCTAGAAGAGTATATTTCTTAGCGGGTCTGAAATCCCATAGTGGTTTTTCCTTATTGGGGTTTCCATGTTAAATCTGGTGTTATGAGTGTTATGATGTTTATATGCTTATGAGTTTGCATGTTTAGCAGTTTTGGTTATATTGTTGAAGTATATGTTACTGAGGTTGAATCTGTTATTTTTATGGAAGATTAAGTTTGTATGATTCATCCCCCCCCCCCTCTCATCTTATTAGCTTGGCATTTGTACTTAACATTAAGTATCAGAACTATCAAGAGTGGGTTTCGCTTGGGGGTTGCACCTAAAGTGGTAGGCATTACGATCCAGCGAAAGTCAGATAATAACTAGTAATCTAATGAATTGATTAGGTGAGTAGTATCATAACATTAATAAAGATAATTATACCTCGTGCATAGGTGAGTGCTCGTATAGGGCTCATAATGTTGCGAGAAGGCCTGGAATGGCAAACCAACCACCTTGTCTTCATGAAAGGCTGGTAGGGTCCACATGAGACTTAGTTGGAACCGGAGGTCGGGAGAGGTTACCAGGACAGTGAGCCGGGACCTATGGAGGCTGTACCATGGTATCCATCTTAAGTTATGTGATGACACTCTCTCATTTGGTTCACTTCTATTTTGTGATGTCGGTTCACTTGTGTTTGTGAAGTTGAGTCACCTAGATTCTTGTGAAGTCTTATTGTGTTGTCATGGAGTCGTATTGTTTTGTCGACCATGTCATTCTTATGCTTGTTTGAGGGTCCTCAACTATCTCCTAGCACGGTGGGGTGATTCCATTTGGGAATTACATGGCCGGGTGGTAGTGCTACTTCCCATCGGATGTTTGGATTTGTGCCTTCATGCGAGGATTGGTTTCGTAGGTGTTCCTGTGGTTCGTGACTCATGCTTCATCTCATATTTTGAAGGTTATTTGTATTGGTAGACCTATGTGGTCATTGTATCATTGTAATATTGAACTTATGTAACCTTGTAATTGGATGGGATCTATCCTATATGTTTATTGAGAAGCTATGTATTGGAAGAGCAATGTAATCCTATGTTTGGATGTTTTTTTTATCAATTCCTGGATGATGTTAGTAAATGCTTATTGAAGTGGAAATTATGTTGTATCCTTTCAATCTTTCTATGATGAATCTTTATTTTCTTATGGCTTCTTGTGATCATTGAGTTATGATGCATATGTGGAATTTATGGTTTTGTGGAAGTTATTCTTGAAGTTAATTCTTCATTGGTAACCCTTATGGAATTCTAGTGTAAGTCTTCCACTTGTGTTATCGTGCATGTTGTGTAAATGCACTTATGATATTTATACTTTAAAAAAATAAAAAAATTGTTTCACCCTTGTGGGTTTTCCTTCACGGTTCCTGGCAGGGCATTACATGACATCATTATAACTAGCTTCAATCTTAGTACATCTTCCTCATAATTAATCTTGAACAGTTGATCATGATGTTCAATACTCAATACACTAACTACTTCAGATTTGTCTTCTAATAAATTATAAAATTTAAGTTCATCATTGTTCATATTTTCTCTTTCATCCTTAGAAGAAACATGTTTATCTTTGACATTTACTACCATGGCAATCTCCCATGCCATCATAAAATCTATACAACTTACCTTAGAGTGTGATTCCAAAGGATGAATCCTACATGAATCACACTTTGTAAAATTTACCATGTTATGTCAGCAACCTTGGCTACTCATCACCATAATTATTTCTGACATGAGGTTCATCATCCTCTCCATTTCATCTATTGAAGTCAGCTACATGTAATCTCCATCTTTATTCTGCATATTTAGAATATCTTCCTCATGTTCAACATTAATTTCCTACATACAATCAACAAAGCTAAACAAATCAATATTGGACAATTCATTGTCAAAGTTATGAGTGATTGGAGAGAAAGATCTTTCTTGTGAAAGTTCATTAGAATGCATAAAATTAGACTTAAATGAAAACTCTTTAATTTCAAACTGTTAATCTCGCTAAAGTAATTCCATTTCTAATTTTGTTGTTTGCATACTCTCTTGATTTCCTTGCATTTCTTCAACTTGTATCATGTCAAAACCATTTTGCTACACTAGAACATTAGTTTTATGTATCAGATTTAACTCTAACTTGTCCTCATGACTAGTATAAATTTGATTTGACTCTTCCTCAAGAAGCCATTAACAAGTTTGAGTATTATTATGAAGAATTTATATGTTTGCATCAAGAGTTTCATCAATTAAGACATTGTTATGGAAAGGGAAGAGGTTCTCCACTACTTTGTCCAAAAATAAACTACATTCCCTTTCATCATTAACATACACTTCAACCAAATCAACATAGCTTATACTTTCAAAATGATAGGTTCATATCATCCCTGACTACAACAATATCCACAAGCTTATTATCCTTGTCTAAACAAGTGAAATCATCATTTTGATTTTCAATTATTTCTAAATCTAATTTAACATCATCTTCTTTGCTTATGAAATCCATACATAAATCAACATTATCATCTTCATGTGAAACTAACTCAACACTTATCTAATCAATAAAAGAAGAATCAAATATTAAATTACCAACTTCATCTTCACTTGAAACAATTTTATTGTCACGTTGGCCCATGTCAATCAATTCATCCTTACAAGCAATTGGTTATGAATATTATTATAGTAATATGTGAGATAAGAGTTGTTCTCTTAACTCATCTATTAGTATAAGGTCCCAATGGTCTTCCAAGGGAATGAACACTCCTTTGATTTCAATTACCTATTTCAAATATAGATCCGTTCTCTCAAAGAAAACAAAATATTTTTCTTCACGATGCTTGTTTGTGACGTGTATTCTACATCCATCTAACAATGCAACATCAATTAAGAACTTAGAGACATCCAACTCTTTCAACCATTGATTCAAGTTACTATGGGCAAGTAGCATATCTTCCAAAGAGTAAAAAAAATTTCTCACCTTCATTGTGTGATTGATTACCATGGAAATCACCTTGGGAATATGTATAAAACCTCCACTTGATTTTTCATTGTATCTATGTTGGGGCAGCATTGTTGGCACTTCAACTACTCTAAAATATTCTTTCCACATGGTTGTTGAATCACTTCCAGATCTAATATTTTGTAGATGCTTCTCTTTCATTTTCGAACAACCAGTTGAAGTGACATGGCTGATCATTGACCTTTGCAACTACAACTTCATTGTGATCCATTGTTCTACTTCCTGAATCATGACCAAAGAAAGAAGTTATAGCCATAAAAAAATCATTAGCAGATGTAACATTTTCATTCACCTTTGAGTGTTGCATTTTTTGATTGCAACTAATTTGATCTATTGTATTGATTGAATTAGTATTGGGTAGATTTGGTATATTGTAGCTCTTTTGAATGTTTGTGTTGGATAGGCAAGATGTATGCATGAGCACAAGTTGCACAAATGAACAATTCCCTAACACAATTTTATTAAAAGGAAAAAAATTATTGTTCATAGCTTTATATCCATATTGTGATAACATTATGGCTACACCAAGTGCCTGATGTACATCATTGATTTCACCATAACTTTTAATTTTTTCTACAAATGCAGTACCTATACCGCAAAAGTAATGGTTTTTAAAAAAAATTGCATCTATTACTCTATTTATAGCTTGAACTCTCTAGTACATAAGAAAGAATTTACGATTAAATTGAGCAATTGATTCACCAGATATTCTTTTAACATTTTCAAATTGAATTTGTACATCTTTTCATCTTGTGAAAGAATCAAAATGACATAAGAAAAAGAATTCAAGTTCATACCATGAGCAAATAAAGTTAGGAGAAAGACTTGCATACCATTGTGATGCTAGACCTTGAAGAGTTTGAACAAACAAATTGCATTTCACATCCTCTGATGCATTTTGAAGATACACTAATTGATGTTTGAAAATATTTAAATGATCTGAAGCACTTTGTCCATTATCAAGAAAGACCATGGGAAGCCCATTTTACACATGATGAGGAATTGTATGAACAACCTTGAGTATGTGAAAAGGACTACCCATTGGAGCTAAAATTTCCCAAGGATCAACTCAACTGACTTAGGCAAATATCTTAGAAAATCTCACCTCGCCCTCCTTCTAGCACCATTTCTATTGATGAGTGTTTTGACACACTCACCAACAGGCAGGTAGAACATGAATGTATTACCACCTCTCCTGAAAAGGAATCAACCTTGAAAGATTTATGATTCCAAGGTCTTTATAGTCGGGTCACAATGACCTTGGGTAACTCAATGGTTGACGTAGCTATGCTTGTTAAGGGGCTTGTTGGTTATCTGCACAAGCTGGAAACTAAAACTAAAACTAAACTAATCAAGGGAAAAGAAAGAGAAAAAAGAAGAGAGAATGAAAGAGAATGACAAACATTCAACATTCACTTAATCCAATAATATCAAAAAAACCTGGACAACATTAGAATATTCATACATTAACATGCAAACTATCAGTTTAACACATTAATGAAGCTAAACTCAAAGGTAGAAATTATTAAACCACATTTGACATCAACATTAATCACCATATTGCATGCACAAATTAAAGTGAAGCAGACATGAATCTCTCTAGACTTAGGAAGTTAAATTAGATAAACAAATATTAAATATTACATCAAATGAAGCAAAACATTTGAAAGAAACAAAAGATCACATTAAAATTCATCAATTTGCCTTCAGATGAGGCACTTGTTTGCATATTTGTCACACCAAACTTTTGATCTTTGTTTGAATCCAAATTGTTCCATCTATACCAACAATGAAAATGCAGTCGAAAACTCAAAATAGAATAGCTTGCAACCATAAGTTTTTGAAAAACTAATTCCTAAAATCTATTTCTAAATTCTAAGATTCTAATCCTAAAAATTCTAACTAGATTGTCTAACCCTTTACAATGAGCACCAAACTCCATTTTATGGTTTTTCAAGAACGAAAATCCCGTCTTAGAAACATCATAGATTTTTCCTTCTTTAGTTCATGCAAACACTTATAGAATAGGAATATTCCCTTTGTAACTTCAAATCAGCTTTGGTTGGCCACACGAGCAAGTCTCTTGAAATAGAAACTTTCTATTTCAACATTGAGTTCAACTTCGGTTTGCCTCTAGTTCATCTCTCCATTTGGTCCCCAATTTTGGCAATATTCTAATTCCATCCCCAGTTTTACTTTCCATTCCTGCTTGAATCCTTTTTGAACATGCACATTAAAATAGTAATAATTAATAATTTGAATTTATATTTAATATGCCAATTCATTTTTCATAAATTCACAATTTTAAAATAAAAAACTTATTTTATTGTGAATTTTAGAATAAAACAATCTAAATCGCTTAAGTTGAACAATATTATAATAATGATACTTAGGCTTCTCCCCATCACAACAACAACAACATGGGAAAATGGGAGCGGAGCGAAAACAAGTGGGAATCCCAAATTTCAAATTGGGAAATGGCGGAATTCCTAGGGAAGGCGGATTTCCTGAAGATTGCAGCTCTTCTTGGATTGTACAGGCAGGAGGTCAGGCATCTCAAGGGTTAGAAGAGGACAAGGAAAAAGCAAAACCAAGAGAGGAAAAAGATTCGAACCCCAGGGACCCACACGACAGAGGTAAAGGCAAAAAATGGTCTTCGCTCTTTGGAGTGAAGCCGCTAGTTAAATCCGGGCTTCCGGAAGTAACAAACATTTCAGACCCTGCCTTTGGACTAGTCGCTATTTCCGTTCCAGACAAAGTGGTCAATTTGACTGTAGCTAGACTAACTATGATATTAGTGGGATGATTCTCTGGCTTTAGACCTAACATTGATGATGTTAGGAATTTCATAAGGAGAAAATGGCTTGTAAAAGGACAAGTGGAAGTAGCAGCTCTGCCTAGAGGGTTTTTTACTTTCGCTTTCAATTCTAAAGAAGACATGAATAAATCTCTCTGCGAAGGCCCCCAGATGTTTGGCAAGTCATCCCTGGCTCTTCAGAAATGGGCCCTGAATCTCGTCCTTGATGAATCCTTCTTTGTTTCTGCGCCAGTCTAGACGCGCCTCCCGGGTCTTTTGCTGGAATATTGGAATGAGGAAGTTTTCAAGGGCATTGCAAAATCCTTTGGAGGACTCTTGTCGATTGACTCGATGACGGCATCTAAATCAAGGTTAGTCTTTGCTTGCATCTGCATAAATGTTAATCAAATGACAGATATGCCTCAATCCATAGATATCATATCTAAACTAGGAAAATGGTCTCAAGCTATTGAATATGAATCTCTATCGTGTGCCTGTTTCCACTGCAAAAAATCAGGGCATTGGGCTAAATCATGTCCGCTCAAGAAATACAAGGAAATCAAGGCTGATAGCAATACTAAGAACAAAAAGATCTGGCAAATGATAAATAAAAAAGGAGACTCATCAACAACCAAGTGTAACCAAAAAAGGATGCAATGGATCTTATGAATGAAGTCAAGAGGACTGTGAGTAGTAGTAATGATAAACAAGATTGTGTTTGCTCCAACGACCTACCAGAGAGATCTAAAGAAGCAGAGCAAGGAACTGAGATGAACAATAAAAAAACCCAGAGGACCAGGAGAATGGATCTGTTAGTCAGGAGAAGAAAGAAACCTATCCAGACTAGGAGGATGGATCAGTTAGTTAGGAGAAGGAAGAAACTATTCCAGCCTCTTCATTCTCTATATCGGCCGAGGAAAACTTTAATGAAGCTCAAGACCCTTCTGATACTGAGCCCTTACTACTTTTAACTAATGGAAGCCCAAAACCTCTCCTATGTAAAACCCCTTCTCAAAGTGTGGATATGCTAGATGGGAATCTCCGGATACCCAGTTCAAGAGAAGGAAAATCGAACAAGGAGGAATTCAATGGAGGAATCTCAACTAGAATCAAGATCAAGAAAAAGGTAGATGTTGGAAGTTAGAATAAAAAGCAGGGAAGGCCATCCCTAAAACATCAAAGGGAATAGGAAAGCTGGAAGAACCATGTTGATGGAACACAGTGTTCCATTGAGTCAGCCCTATCCCCAGTTAAAGTATGAAGATAATATCCTGGAATATCAGAGGGCTGAACGCCCCTCATAAGCAGGATGTGTTATGAAACATCATCAGAGATCATAAACCGGATGTGGTCCTTGTTCAGGAAACCAAAATGTCTAAAGAAAAAGTTGAAAAGATCAAAATTTTCAAGGAAAATGGAGTCATAGAATCTAACTCGGAGGGAGCTTCTAGAGGAACCACGATTTTTTGGAACAAAAAAACTATAATAGGAAAGGAAATCATCTCTGCTCTTAATAGGAACTCAGTTCAACTTGAGCATATTAAGGATAACTTTGTTTAGGTGTTATCTAATGTCTACGCTCCTAATACCAAATCCAGGAGAGCTAAATATTGGAAAAGCCTTGCAGCTGACAGACTCCAGTTTGCTGATCAAAGCTGGATTATCATGGGAGACTTCAATACCCCGCTCAAAGATGACGAGAAGATGGGAGGTATCCCTTTACAACTTGATAGAAAAAAAGACCTTATGGACTTCATTAATGACCAAGCTCTCATTGATGTGGATCTTCAGGGTATCAACTACACTTGGACCAATAGAAGAACCTGAGCTAATCTGATTCAAGTTAAGCTTTATAGATCTTTAATCTCTCCTAACTGGTTTTCTAAGTATAGCTGCTCCCTTGCTTTTGTTATCAAAATTGGGTCTGACCATTACCCTATCTCCTTCACTGCCAATTCTTTTTCGGCCAAGAGAAACTTCCCTTTCAGATTTGAAAAAGCTTGGCTCTCCCATCCTTCTCTGGAAGCTTGTATTGTTAAATGGTGGAACTCTGAAGTGGAGGGTAAGGCTCTATTCAGAATTGCCAAAAAGCTCAACATTCTAAAAGCTAAAATTAAAACCTAGAACAAAGAGATTTTTGGGGACATATTCAAGAGCAAAATTCAAGTCAAAGCTGAAATAAAGGATGTTCAGGATAGAATCCAAGAGGTTGGGCTAACTGAAGATCTTAGGATGGCTGAAAATAATCTCTTATCTAAATACCACACCATCATCTCTAATGAAGAGACTTTCTGGAGACAAAGATCTAGAGCCTTGTTCCTAAAGGAAGGGGACAAAAGCACCTGCTTCTTTCACTTAACTGCTCTTAAGCACAGGGCAGCCAACAGAATATCCAGACTATCCTACAATAAAGGTATCATAACAGATGATTGTGACATTAGGAAGGAAGCTCTCAAGCATTTTAGTACCCTACTGGGTGAAGTGGATAACCTAGATTTCAGCAATCAAAACACCCTTTTACAAGCTATTCCTTCTATCCTGACGGAAGCTGATAACCACCTTTTATCTTGTATTCCCTCTAATCTAGAAATAAAAAAGGCAGTGTTCTCCTTTCAGGGTGACAAATCCCCTAGACCAGATGGCTTCCCTATGTTTTTCTTCCAAAATTTCTGGCACATAGTGGAGGCTAACATATGCAATGGTGTTAAAGAATTATTTGGCTCCAGAAGACTTCTTAAGGAGCTGAATGCCACCTTCATTGTCCTTATCCCAAAGATCCCTGGAGCTAATTCTCTCAACAAGTTTAGACCTATTAGCCTGTGTAACTCTGTTTACAAGATTTTATCCAAGGTTTTGACTTCCAGGTTGTTGAAAATTCTTCCTAGGATTATCTCTGTCCAGCAGAATGGCTTTGTCCCTGGAAGATAGATTTTGGATTCCATTATCTTCGTTCATGAAAATATCCACTCCCTGAAAGTGGCAAATAACCAAGGATTCTTCCTAAAGTTAGACATGGCTAAAGCTTTTGATAGAGTGAATTGGCATTTTCTCCTTAGGATCATGAAAGTGTTTGGTTTTGGTTACAAAGTTATTCAGCTCTGTTCTCAACTAATGGAAACTTCCTCCTCTACTGTTATTGTCAATGGTTCCCGGTCCTGTTTCTTCAAAAGCTCTAGAGGTCTCAGACAGGGGGACCCCATATCCCCTATCCTGTTCACCGTTCTTGCTGAATGCCTGGGCAGATTCATTCTCAAAAATGTGGATGACGGCAACCTTAAGGGTCTGAAACCTTCCTCTTCCAATGTTGTTTGTTCTCATGAACAATTCGTCGATGACTCTATTACTATGGGGGAAGCCACCATCATGGAAGCTAATAATATGAAAAATACTTTGAATACTTATGAATCTGCCTTTGGCCAAAAAATCAATTGGGATAAAAGTTCTCTATTTTTCATCAATACCCTAGTCCAAAGGCAACTAAGGATTGGAAGGATTCTTGGCTACAATATCTCTAAGTTTCCTTCTACTTATCTGGGGCTTCCTCTGTGTCTTAAGCCCGATGACTCCTTCTGGAACAAGCTGATAGACAGACTTAACCGGAAACTTGCTGGCTAGAAAGGGGTTGTCCTTAGTCAAGCGGGCAAAATCACCCTTCTCAAAGCCACTCTCCAAAACCTTCCTGTGTATGCTTTCAACCTGTTCAAAATCCCCACAAATTTTGCGGAAGCCATTGAAAGAATCCAAAAAAAATTCCTTTGATCGGGAGTGGAAGTCAAAAACAGAATTCCCCTTATTGCCTAGAATAAAATCTATTCCCCTAAGGCCTCTGGTGGGTTGGGTTTAAGGAACATTGGTTCTATGAACAAAGCTTTATTAGCCAAAAAAATTTGGAGATTCAAAGGGGAGGAAAGAGAATGGAACTCTATTTGGAAAAACAAATATCTCTATATGCAACCTTCTAAGGAAGAATTCTTTGATAACTCTTTCATTGTTGAAGGATCCACTATATGGAATGTTGTGCAATCTGCTAAAAGTTGGGCTGCTGCTGGCAGAACTTGGAACCTTGGGGATGGGAGGAGAATAAGATTTTGGGAAGATAGATGGATCCTGGATAAACCTCTTGAGGAAATTCCAATCCTTAAAGATTGGAAAGACTGGTTCAAAAGAAGGTAAGGGGAAAAGGTCAGAGATTACTGGATAAATGGGAACTGGATTAATTTTAGCCAGCAGTGTCCGGGGCTCAAGTTCCTTCAGATTGCTCTCTCTGCTAATATCCCTAGAGACAACAAAGATGACAGATTGATATGGAGGGAAACCCAGGATGGGACTTATTCTGTTTCCTCTGTTGTGGCTATTCACAATGACCCAGTGGAAGAAATTCCCATCTGGGCTAAAGTTTGGAACAAGAAGTTAGTTCCAAAGGTTGATATCTTCTTCTAGATTTTCATCCAAAATAAGGTATTAACCTTGGACAATCTTCATAAAAGAGGTATTATTTTTCCTAATAGGTGTTCTCTTTGTTGTAGGGAAGAACAGACAGCTTGCCACATTCTCAATCAATGCACTTTTAGCTAGGATATCTAGAAAATCATCCTAACCAGGTGGAACCTAAGCTGGGTTTTCCTGAACTCCCTTGGGGACTCCTAGAAGCAGCAACATTGCCCTAATTCTAATCCTAAAATTGTGGAAACTTGGAGACTTACTTTGCCAATTGTTATCTGGAATATCTGGAAAGAGCACAACAACATGGTTTTTAGGGATAAAAGGGCTACTCCTGAAGTGGTTGCAGATAAAATCTTTAGGAGTATTTTTGAATGCCTTTATTTCACTAATCAGGGACTTGCTGCTAAAGATGATTTTAAAGACAGATGGAACCTTTCTACCACTTCTTCTAGCAAGGAGATTGGAAGAGAAGGTCTGGTCTGGTGCTTTCCTCCTCAGGGATGGATTAAGGCTAACTTTGATGGGGCTTCTAAAGGGAATCTGGGTAAAGCTGGATATGGGGGCATTGTCAGGAATTTTGCTAGAAGTTGTCTTAAGGCGGTGGCTAGACCTCTGGGGAATCAAACTAGCCATTTTGCCGAAGCTTCTGCCGCCCTGAACACCTTAATTATAGAAAAAAATCTAAATTATGATAAATTATGGCTTGAGGGAGATTCACTTAATATCATTAAGTGTTTAAAGGGGGAATTAGAGCCTTCTTGGTCTATTGAAAATATCCTCATGAAAGCTAGGGAGATCATTGCAAGTTTCAAAGAAATTATTATTCAACATGCTTTCAGAGAATAAAACAATGTTGTGGATTGTTTAGCGAATACTGGGGTTAACTCTAACTCCCAAATGATTTGGCACGAGGAGGATCTCAATTTAAACACTAAAGAGTTCCTTAGAAAGGACCGTTATATGGGGAGAGAAGGACAATTTAATCATGACAAGTTAAAAGTATCATTTATGCCTTGCTAGAAAGGCCATCATTACTTTGCATTGTAGAAGATCTTCAACAACCTTTAATAATCTGACGCACGCTTTGTGGGTTACTCAGTTCAAAAACTTGAGCTACATCGGGAAAGAAGGTTTTAATTTGCAAAGAAACAGAGTAGATAGCCCGTTTACGAAGATGGGACGAGACCTAAGGCGGGAAGAACCAAACAATACATCGACTTGGAAAGTGATGCCAAAAGTCTGGGTGAAATTGGAGAAGGGCTCCCTCACCAGTTTCATGGAGAAGCTCGTGGACTATGACAAAGGTAGGGTTAACCTAGCTGTTTCTAAGATTTCTGAAAACTCATCTAATGGCTCTTTTAAAATTTATGGAGTTAAGTTCAAGCTAGATGCTGGACTCATATGCACTGTGACCAAAATGCCCCACACTGGGCTTAATTTCTTTCAAGACCTTAAAGTCTCCAACAACGCGGTCAATCTATTCCCACAGAAAGAGAAAGAGAGGGTTAAAATCGGCAAAGCCAGTGGGGGCTACTACGAAGCTGCAAACATCAAGAAGCTGTGGGATTGGGTCCTGAATGCAATTATGGAATACATCACGATTGAAGGTTGTTTCTCTAGGGCCCACACCTACCACTTCATTCTCTTAAACCATTTCAGACATGACAAGAAAGTATCCCTACCCTACTACCTATTTCGGTCCCTTTCCAGGTCCCTCAATAAACACAGGAACAACCCTTCCAGCCCGATTCTCCATTGCGGGCTTCTGCTGCTCATCTATGAGCATTGCAAAACCCTTGTAGTACTGGAAAATAAGAGGATTTCCACCTCTCTAGGAAAGAGAAAGATGGAAGAGGGAGAAACCAGCAAGGAGAAGGCATCCTCTAGCAAAAAAAGGAAAAGTGTTCCTGGGCTGGAAACAGAAGAAATGGTTAAGGAAAGCAGCAGAATGGAGATAGATGACTCCAACGGTGAAGATAGCTGGGAAGACGAGGAGCTGGGTAATGAGGAAGAAAGTGGGGATAATGAGCTTGATCACAAAAGCCCTATCCTCAGTGAATGCCCTAGTAAGGGCAATAGCCATTTGATGGAAGAAGTGGATCTCAAGGATAATGAGGAAACCGAAGTGAATTCCGAGAAGGAAACGAACAAAGATTCTGAGAAGGACTTGACTAAGGACAGGGATAGCGAGGATAAGGAATGTGCCAGTAAAGGGCTTATCCTAGATAACCTCAAGAAACTCTCTGAGGCAAGAATGGATTATGATAGATGGACCTATGAGAGCCTGAAAAACCTGGAAAAAAAGGGAATAAACTTGAATGAGAAGAGGGAGGATGAAAACAGAGAGCAAATTAAATGGAAGCAATAAATGGAGAATAAGGTAAAATCACTGGAAGAGGGAAAAGAAGTGATGAAAAATATGATGGGCGTTATCCCACGTATCCTCTCTACCATCACTAAAAACCTGGAGGACATCGCCAAGGTTTTTTATCATACCTGCACTCTGAATCCGGTTGTGGATCTTGACCTAAATATGAAACCATCTTGACTGGAAGCGGTGATGCTACTTAGGTGGGCGGTACTGTGAAGAGAACCAGGGCCAGCGTCAAGAAAGTTGTGGCTGCATCCACTAAGGATCCCCCTAACCTCAAAGACAACATCAAGGAGTTGCACGAAATTAGCAACACCCTGGCAAAAGCCCTGGAAAAAATCTAAATTCTGGAAGGCCTGCTGGCTTAATGGGTTTTTTTTGGGTTTTCTCTGGTTATCCGTTGGTTTTTTGTGGTTCTGATCTTTTTTGTTTCTCGTTGCTTTTGCTATTTATGCTGTTTTAGTTCTGTTTGTAAAGGGTTTCGGGGCCCCTTCAAAACTTGCTTTTTCCTTAATAAAAAACAATATTATATAAAGACTTAAATTATAATAATAACTTTATTAAATTTTAAAATAAATTAAAATCTAATAAATGAATAAATCCTTTATTTTTATCGCTTGTTTCATGAATCCCAATTCACTTGCAAAAATGGAAATAACACAATTGGCAATTTCATAAATTAATTGATTGATTTAGATGAAACCATTTAAATGCTTTCGTTAAACTGAAATAATTATTATAACTTAAATAAAACTTAAATTATAGTAATATCCATTTATTAACCACAAGACACACTTAAACGTCTAAAAAAAACATTCTAATAATAAATCTTTGCATATATATTAAATGTTTCTTTTGCACTACCATGAAATCATCCTTTCTTGCTAGGGATTACTCTTTTCTTCCTTATGGAGCTTCATGATATTAAGGATTTGAGGAATTGGGATTTTGGGTCAAACTTTCCTACTTTTTAGGATTTTTTGCCTTTTTTTATTTTTATGTTTCCGAAGGTCTTTTTTTTTTTTTTTCTTTTTTTTCTTTTTATCTTTTTCCCTTTTTTTTTGCATTTTTTAGCTTTTTCCACTTTTTTGGATTTTTTTTTAACTTTTAAACTTACAACTACCAAACAAATAAGAAGGGAAAATAGACAATGCAACGATGACGAATGCATGAAACACAAAAATGACCAAAAATACAAGACAAAAAACCACTATGAAACTCAGGCTCTGTAGGAAACAAAGAACACTACTGAGACTAGGCTCCATAGGAAACAAATGACACTATGAAGATCGGGCTCCATAGGAAACAATGCAAACTATGAAGACCAGGCTCTGTAGGAACACAAAGCAAACTACAAATATTGGACTTCATAGGAAGCAAAGAACACTATGGAGACTGGGCTTCGTATGAAACACAGGAAAAAAGAAAAGTAGTAGAAAATAAGAGGAAAACAAACATAACCAAGACAAAACAAAAAGGGGGCCCCTAGCTCTAGAAGCGAAAAGTTGGGGTGTGTTATGCAAGACATAACAATGTGCATATTAAAAAGATCATTGTGTGGTCTTAATCAAGTCCCTAGGGCTTGGTATGCAAGGCTAGACAATTGCATGGTCTAATATCAAGACAAGAACCCCAAAACCTCATAATTTAGGAGAATCATTTCCTAGTCTTCCTAGGCCCTATAAGGCTATTAATGACGCTAATGCCTCTTAATCACCTTCTGATAGTGGTGGTTGGGGGGGTGGGGCTAGAGTAACAATTCTAGTTGGGTGGGTGTTCATGTGGCAGTATCTACTATAACAAGGTTTCAAGAAAGGTACAACAGATGGTAATCTTTATTTAAAGATTAAGGATGACAAATTGTTGAAAGTTGTATATGTTGATGACATTATCTTTGGAGGAGATGATGAGATATGCAATAGATTTGTAGAGGAAATGATGAAGGAAATTGATATGCCAATGATTGGTGAGTTATCTTTCTTTCCTGTTTTTCAAGTTTTTTAGTTAGATGATGAAATATTAATTTCTCAAGCAAAGTATATTAAGGAGATGCTGAAGAAGTTTGGTGTGGAGAATGTTAAACCAGTGAGTATCCCCATGGCTACTATTTGTCACTTGAGAAAGGATGATGAATATTTGAGAGTTGATTAGACTCTATAGGTATATGATTGGTGGATTGCTATATTTGACTACCTCTAGACCTAATATTATGCATGCAATATGTTTGGTTGTTAGATATCAAGCTAATTCCAACTAATCTCTGGATAAAATTGTCAAAAGAATATTCAGATATTTGAAAGGAACTCTACATTATGGTCTATGGTATAAAAGGGGCAATGATTTCTCTTTGAAGGCTTATACTCTTGCTAGTTGGGCTAGTTGTGCTTATGATAGAAGAAGTACCAATGGAAGTCCATTCTTCTTGGGAGACAAATTGCTCTTCTAGTTCAGTAAGAAGCAAGATTTAGTTTAGTTATCCACTACAAAGGCATAATACATTGTTGCAGCATCATGTTGTGCTCAGGTAATGAAAATGAAGTAGACATTGAAAGATGTTAAGGTGATATATGATTATCCCACACATTATGTGTGATAATACAAGTACCATAAACATTTCAAAGAATCTAGTGATGCATTCAAGAACCAAACATATTTCTATCTGGTATCATTTCCTAAGGGAGAAAGTTGCAAAGAAGAAAGTCAAATTGGACTATGTGCCCACTAAGGATAAGATTGCAGGTATATTCACTCAAGCACTTTCAAAAGATTATTTTGAGTAGATCTCAGACAAAGCTATGGGTTATTTCCCCTCCTTTTAACTATATGCATTTGTTGGTGCATCTATCCAAGGGGAGAATTTCAAGGTATATCCTTTGTTTTTTGGATTGATGTCGATTGCTATTCTCAGGGGGAATGTGTAATTGGTTAGTTGTTGTCGAATGGGAAGAATATAAATCTGAGATAGTGCAGAAGAATATGAATGCAAAATTAGGTAAAGACATGTGCCCTTTGTCCTTGATGTCAAATGGGGAGAGAATGCATACTGATGTTTGTCCTAGGGGGAGAAATATCAGATACTGGTGAAAGGGGGAGATAATGTAGATATGGAAGGAGAGAACATTGCATTTTGCATACATCAGTAAGTGTTGCCATAAATGACAAAGGGGGAGATTGTTAACAAAATGTGTTGTCATTGATGTCAACCTCTTGATGCCTAACAATATATGTTGTTTGTGTTGTCTTGTCATTGATGATATGGAGATTGGTTGGATAGAGAATTATAGTAGTTGTTGAAGTAGTGATGATGTTGATTGTTGATTGTCAGTTGTTGTCATTGAGATAGGGAACAAATGAATATTGGTTGTAGATGTTCTATGGATGTCCACCTTCTTAGTGTCTAATTTCTACACTTTGTATGATGTGTTGATATAGATGATGATATACTGATGGTTTGAGATATTAATATGAGGATTAGATGCATGTCAATAGAATGGATATATTAATCTTATGAATATAATGTTGAGTGAGAAGATCATTTTTTCAAGACATTCTTGTCATTGGAAGTTTGACGAAGATATACTATCTAGAAGAATGCTCCACATTCATCCATATTTGATGATATGTTCTCGCAGACATGAACATAATGTTTATGCTATGTGGACATTGCACTCCTATCTTTTTCAGGTCCCTACTTGTTGTAGTTGATGTGGTTGATGATTGAAGTTCATTGATAGTTTGGTTCTTTATTAGAATTAGTTTGGATAATATTGTACTTCTCTGCATTGATGTTTTAAGTGTATTGGCCTAGAGGACATTCTTATAAAAAATTTGCAATGTCTTGATTCAATTTTTAGATGCTAGTGATGTCTATAAGAGGTGATAATGGTGTTTTATACATGATTGATTTCCCTAGCTCTTTGGAATGAAGCGTTTTTGTATTAGTTGTGTTGTGCCAGTGTGTTCTTGATATGGAAAGAAGAAATAATTAATTGTGAATGATGTTGGATGTTTAAGGAACCTCCTTGTATTCTCTACACAAATATGGAAGATCTGTTTAATGGTACATTGTGTCTGACATGTGTATTTTATGGCAACTACTTTGTTTCAACCATCAACAAGTTTCTCTTTTGTTTGCATTGTATTCTCTACATGATGATGGAAGATCTGTTTAATGGTACATTGTGTTTGACATGTGTGTTTTATGGTAACTGCTTTGTTTTAGCAAATAAGAAGTTGTTATTTTGCTTGCAGTGTATTCTTGGGTGTCTCCACTTGGTTTAAAGGTTGGGTTGCATTGATTTTGGGTCCTACCTTGGTATGTGACAATTTACATTGGGCTTGTTCATCTAGAAGATATGTTTTGGGTCGACTAGTGATGTGTTACTCAATTTATCTACATGTTACATTGTTGTCGAGCTTGGACGGTGTGTAATAACATGTGAATTATTTTAAAACTACTTAGAAAGCAGTGATATGACATTTTTGGGTCCTCTCTATCACCTGTATTGGATCGCCTTAACCACATTTATGTTTTGGTGGTCAAATTTATGGGACCTATGTTTGTCCTTTTCTCTAGCCAACCTAGTTGATGCTTCTAATGAAGAAGATGATACATATAGAAGATCAAATAGATGTTGATGATGTTGATGAGTGTGTGAATAAATGTGTATTCTTCACTTGGATGATTATATCATCTGTAGAGTCAATGATGCAAAGATGAGGCAGAAGGAGTTGTGATTGTTGTGAAGTTGGTTGCTTGAGACTGAGATTCAAGGATAGCTTCATATTGAGAGATTGTTGGAGGTAGTCTTGTTGAAGGCCTATTCATTTTGATTCATATGTGCAAGTACCTTTCTTAGAGACAGTGAGACTTCTCTACAAAAAAATTATCTTGCCTTGAGTCAATGTGTCTCAGCTTGCAAGTCCCTTATATCATGCCCTAGGATAGTGCATCTCAACCTGCAAGTACTTCAGGGAGCAGTGTGCTTCCTTGGCAGTGAGCCTAAATCAATACCGTAGTCTTATTCATATATTATGAGTTGACTCACTATGGTTTTTCCATGTAAATCTGGTGTTCTCTTGTGCTTAGTGATTATTTTTTTATATTTCATCGTTGTTGATAAGATTGAGACTAATTTGATAGTGAATAAAGTTTAATTAATTGATCAAGGCTAATTCATCCCCCCTCTTCGTCCTTGAGTGTTTTTAACAACCAAAAGGTAGAGTGGACCAAAAATAACGTGTTACATCTTTCTATGTAGCCCTGAAAAATTAACCATACTGACGCACATCGTCCCAAGTTAGCAAGAGGGTAACATGTAGATGAAACATGTAGCACTTAACTAATTGGCCCAAAAACACAAAATCTAAATGAATATACATAATGTGGCTCATATTGAGACACAATAGGACCCAAAGATAACTCATCATAACCTCCAATGCTAGTGTAGGCCCCCAAATGCATAGTGCAACAAAGAGAATATGTAATAACCCACTTAACTTAATCCCAAAATCTCAACCGATTTTATTTTTAATGTATAAATATTGAATTCTTATTCTCACTTAATCTTAATTGTGTTTGATTCAATCACATACTCTAGGCATCTATCCAAATGGGATAGGCATCCATCCAACTAAGATGGGCATCTAACCATATGGATTAGGCATATGTCCATATGAGACAGGGGGAGTTTCATCTATCCAATTCGGGATAGGCATCTATTCATAAAGAATAGGGAGTGCTCTGGCCAGAGAATTTAGACTCATCGAGGCCATGTGGCTCCTGAGTCACTCTTTAAAGACTACACCCCTCTACTAGGAGTGCACTGAGGTTGTCATCCTTAGGAGTAAATAAAAAATAATAAAATAAGCTTGAGTTTCGCCTCAAAATTCGGCCTAAATCCTTGGGAATTCAAGTGAATCCATATGGGATTCCTTCCGAGTATGCATTGAAATACTTTTAATCTTCCAATTAGCATCAACTGAACCCTTTGATTGAAGATCTTCAAAAAACATGATCAACTCACCCATAATCAAATCCTAATCCCCATCCCCAATCGCTTGAGTACAAGGGACAACGTTGTCCCTTGAATGCCTACATACCTATTTCGACATGGGATCAAGGCGTAGAGTATGTAGTTTTGGTTTCTAACTATGGTTTAATGTAAACTGTAAGGTGGGTATCCAACCCTTTCTAGAGTCAATTTCTCATACAATTTCTCTGCATTTGCTACCCATGATGGTAACTCTATAGAAAAAAGGCTCAAGGTGGCCTACTGCTTGTGACCTAAAACAACTAAGTTATATGCCCTATCAAGTACATCACCCTTAATCCATTATCATCCATTGAAAATCCATCAAGATAAATAAGTTCCAAAATCATCACTCACAACCAACCCTAATGGGGTTTTCTAAGGTTTAACTGAGCGGATGTAAATTCATTTTAAAATTTATCTTTTTATATTATCGATCCAAGGGGGACTACCTGCCGCTTGGATTTTAACTTCCACATGACCCTTATTTCTCCCCTGCCTTTTAGAGGGACGATGCCACATATGTCATTGTTGCAACTTTATTAGGCGTTATGTGCAGTAGTTCAACATGATGACATTACCCGTAAGCATGACCTAGAGGCACCATAGATATCGAACGCTGCTAAGGTTTTTGGTTTCAACTCCTCTTATTTAATTGTCTAACTAGAAATTTAACTTTGAATCTATGAATCTTAAGTAAAGAAAATTGCAACCATGAAATTGAAACTATAATATACAAGAGATTATTGCTCGTAAATGAAAGGAACATAACAAATCAACTACTTTGGAATATAATAATTAAAACTTGAAACTTGATCTAAATACATGAAAGTACTAATTGCTTGGAAACTATGATACTTATGAAAGATAACTTATGAAAATAATTTGAAATTACTTGAAAGATACTAATTGTTTTGAACAAAACTATTAAACTTTTAAATATGGATCCTATTACTTGAAAGGCATTAAATTGCTTGAAAGAAAAACTAAATTATTAAATAACGAAACTTGGACCAATTTAATACTTATATGTTTGAAAGGGAAAAACTATTAAACAACAAGCTTGATGAGCACATTATTTTTAATTACCAATGTTTGAAGATTTGAAGAGAGTCTAATTACTTGTTAATTAGCCAATGTAAACAAGGCTCCTAAATAATTCTAATGAATTTACTTCTAGTTGCACTAGAACTAATGCCAAATCCTTTGCAAGAGATGATTAACCATTCCTTCCACTTGAAGTAACATTAACTTATCCTTGGGTGTTATCTACAAATAATAACTTTAGAAATTTCAAATTCTTAGAAGAGAGCTAAGGTTTGCTCCTAAAATTTTCTCAATTAAAAATTGTTGTTTAATTTTCTAAGTGATCACAGAATAGGTCTCTTGAAACTCTTTTTTTTTATTAAGATAGAATCCAAAAATCTAGAACCATGAATTCTAGCTTTATTCACTTCTTTGTTAAATCTCTAATGCACTGAATTATACCCTATTGCCAATAGCTATAGCATATTTGTACCCTTTTGTTACCCTATCTTGAGAAGGCCAAATCAATTGGTGCTTATCTTTTAAGGCATAAATTGTTATATACACTCTTTATTACTAAATATTAATTGACCTTGAACTAACAAGTGATAATTATATAATATCCACCTAAATTTTCTAATTTATTAGGAATAGAAATCTATTATGTAATCCCATATATCTACTATAGCAATAAATTTGTTTTGAAAGCCTCAAGTCATATGATTGTTTTCATCTTTTCCCATCTAATTCTTATGCTATAATTTCCTTGATTAATGAGAGTCCTATGTGAAAATTTATAAAGCAGATTTTTTTTTAATGATTTTATCTTAGTTGAAATCTCCACAATCTCCCAAAACAACAATCGACGTTCAAAACAATAAATATACTACATACATTCTTAAAAACACTATATGTAAACCATATATCTTATAAAATGTGTACACCACTTTTAAAATAATCAAATCTAAGATAATTTTAAATTTATATTTTAAAATACTAATTTTCCTAACAAATAAATGTCAAGCCCTTAATTCTCATTTAATATTATATTTCCTTAATTTAACCTTTCTTAAAAGAAAATAGGAAAATGATAGCACCGTAGTTTTATAAGAAAAGATCCACTTTGTAATGGAATATTCTCCTCCTCTAAGAAAATAGGAAAATGATAGCACCGAAAAGATCCACTTTGTAATGGAATATTCTCCTCATTATAGGAGGAGAAGACTCTCTTTACTAGGGGAAGAGCATCAGTAGTTGAGCATGTACCAATTGTTGAGAGGGTTGTTGATACTTTTTGCTCCAATAATAGTACAAATAACAACTATTGTTTGAAACATAAAATATCAATTTTTGTGTGTTTATGCACCAATAGTTGTGACTTTAAAGTTGTTATTGTTAAGAAATGTATCAATAGTTGAGAAAAGTAACCAATCATGTGATGCCACATCAACTGCACAAGTATTGGGGCCTCTTTTGCACACCTATTGGTCTCACTTTTTTTTTGGGTTGTTTTGGACACCTTGGCAAAAAGCATGCTGATTTGGCACCATACTTGATGATGTAGCCCTAAAACCTTAGCTATAAGCAAGGGACTTGCCAAGTAAGCTATTATAAAAAAATGGGAGTGATTTGAAATTTCCACGTAAGATTTTGAGAAGCGCGAAGTTAGGGTGCACAACTATTGGGTCCTTTCCCCTACCATATTTTTTTTCAAAAGATAAGGAGATCATCTAAGAGATAAGCTCAAATGATTTGACTTTTCTTTAGGGAAAAAAAACATGTTAAATAAATTTCTATTTTCTTCCAACACGTAGGAATGACTTTTTAAATTTCCTCCCCAAGCTTTTTTTTTTAATTAATTTCATCATTAAGCTTTAACGAAGCATCACGGGGAAGTAAAGAAATGAAGAAAGAAAATAAAGTGTGGACAGTTCATAGTTCTTTTTTTCATTGAATTGATGATGATTAATTTGTTTATTTTTATTTTCTGAATTTTAGTTTGCCACCTACCCATGTGGCCCATAATGAGTGGCATCAAGATCTTCAATTTGTAATATTTGATAAAATGTTCAAGTCCATAAAAAATGATAATAAGAACCCTAATTCACTGATTTTGGAATAGATTGAGAGTTGGGAGTGCAAGATGAGTACAGCCAGGGAGAAGATGAAGAAGGATGACCCCATTTCTCAGGCTGGTTGGATGAAATTGATCCTCCACATGGAACATTAGGTGCTTATGTTATGAATATGTATATGCACCTGCAAATTGCTTTGGCTTGTTTACTGAATTTTGTCCATGATGCAGAGTTTATAGCAGATTGAGTGCTCACTATCTTCTATTGTGAGATAGAAATAATGGGTCTGTATGGTCAGTAGGGCGGTATACTAGTGCTCCAAGTCTCGGTGGTACCTACAATCTAACAGAATGACTCAAAGAGATTGTATAAGCTACAGAAAATGGAATAACTAAAATAAAGTTTCAAAATGTTTAAATAGAATAATTCTGCAGGTGTAAATTGCCATCATTTCATTTCCCTGTTTGAGACAACAATGGGAGCTAAGGAACAGGGTATTGACATCTATGAAAACATGATGAAGGTGGACTTTTTTGTTTATTATTTTTCTTAAATAAAATTTGTTTACTGTTATTTCTTTTAAAAGTTTAGTCAACTTTTTATATATGTATAAATAATTTTTTATTTGATATTGAAATTAATTAATTATACTTTCAATGATATCTTATATTTATTATTGTTATATATATTTTGTTTTCAAAGAGAAGCATTTTTTGAAAAAAAGAACTTAAAACTGTATACATTCTTGAAAGGAAATCCACTGACTTATTAAACTAAAACGATAGCAAGATATTACTCATTTATTTCATAGAAGCGCATATATTTATTCTATCAAGATTGAAACAAGAGGACATGTATGCATATATATTTCCTTTATTAAATATGAAAACAAGGGAAGGATGCATGCAATATAAATATATTTCCTTTATCAAATCTAACAAAGAAGGGTGTATGCAAATACATTTCCTTTATCAAATTTGAAAACAAAGATGAATGTATTCAAATATATTTCCCTTATCAAAATGTGAAACAAAGATGAATATATGAAAATATATTTCTTTTATCAAAATCTGAAAGCAAAGATGAATATATGCAAGTATATTTTCCTTATCAAAATCTGAAACAAAGATGAATATATGAAATATATTTCTTTTATCAAAAGCTGAAACAAAGAAGACGATTTCATGAAGAGGGATGAAAATACAAATTCCTATATTATTTGATCCCTCCCTCCTTTGATTTAAACCAATATCAAAATCTTTTTTCCTTTAACTAAATGCAAGCAAATAAATAAAATCCCCTCCCTTCTTTCCTCATTTTTTGAAATAAAACATGCAAGTAAGATATAATGGAACCCAGGTCAAGATGAAAAAACCTTGTTGTTGAATCCATCCCCTGTTTCCCAGCCATCCTTTCTCAATCCTCGCTTTGTAGCTTTATGAAGATCTTCTCCAAAACCTTGAAGTAAAGAAAATTCCTGCAATATATCTACAAAGTTTCTCCTACAACTAACTCGAATTTGAAACTAATTTCTTCACAATTCAAAGACCTATTTCATCACATAAAAACAAAATGAACCCCCATCTTTCGAATATCTAGTATTCATTATATAGAAAAGGGAGTTATTTTCCCACTACAAAAGAATTAAATGATTCACATATTCCTTTTTCCCAAAATAATTCCATGCAAAAGTGGGGGTTACATGCATATTAAATTTTGAATTTGAAATTCCTTCATGCAAGACATATTCCTTATGGTTGTCATAGTGGCAGAATAATAATAATAAGGTCTAAAAAGAGGGTTTAGTAGTAGTAGTAGTAGTAGTAGTAGTAGTAAGGTCTAAAAAGAGGGTTATGACAGAATAGGCCCTGTTGGCTGGACAACCACAAATCACACTAAAACTAAACTCTAGACAATATGAGGCACCAAAAAGATCAACCACTATTATGCATACCATATAGATATGTTCCATGAACAGTAGTAGTAGTAGTAGTAGTAGTAAGGTCTAAAAAGAGGGTTATGACAGAATAGGCCCTATTGGCCGGACAACCACAAATCACACTAAAACCGAACTCTAGACAATATGAGGCACCAAAAAGATCAACCACTATTATGCATACCATATAGATATGTTCCATGAACCCTCAACGACATTCCCATACACATCTTTCACATTTTCATGCCAAAACAAGTTGGTGCACCCAAACAAATGCCTAGTTCTTTATACAGACAAGACTAGAAAAAATAGTCATGAGATAGAGCATTATCAAACATGCTAGTGGTACACACAATCACCTAAAATATGAACTAAGAAATTTCAAAAACAATATGCACATGTCTACCAAGCCATAGGAGCAAAAACAACAACACGAAGAAATGCAAAGCATTTTCTAGACCATCCTTGACAAGTAACTAAACTGCCAACATACTGTATTTACCAAAATATTTGTTGCAACTCTAGAGACCTTAAAAGATAGGAGTACAATGTCCACAACACATACAAGCTAACTCCCAAACTACAAGAACATATTTATAAGTATAGAGGAATGCAGAGCATTCTACTAGACAATCTTCAAATCACTAACCTGCATTTTCACACTTCACCAACTTGTAGAGACTAGAACATCATTGGAGCACCATTTGATCACTTAGTAGCAACAAGGGAGATAGAAAAATAATTTGTAGCATGCACAAGACAATTAGAATCATATATACTTCATCACAATGCTTCTAATCCTCATCTTAATATGACATCATCATGATAACATCTTTGCTAGCATATCACAATACACATCCAACCATTACACTTCACATTATAATTCAACATATACTTCCACTCTAAATCTCATCATCAGTATAGCAACAATGAAAACACAACATATTGAGGGTTGAGATCAATAACAACAAAATAGGCTAACATCATATTTTCAACAAGCCTATCACATGGCAAATATTGGTCAGGTTAACCCCCAAATGGATATGCAACCCTCTGCATCAACCTTTGGTTCTTCATCATATATTTTGGGCCGACATACAGGTTTTGTTGGATATTAAGCTTGGGGCTTATTCAAGGCCAATGTGGATCATTTCTAAGGGTTGGGGCTAGTGCAATCATTCGATAAATTCAATAGAAGGTATTGAAGTAGTTAGGGAGTTAGGAGTTAGGAAATTAGGATCTAGAACCAATTTTACAAGGAAGAAAGTAATAAGCCTATAGTGGCCTATGAGCCTGCATGTGTGGCCAATGGGGCCTAATGCAATTTACATTTGAGAAGGCATGAAAGCATGTACTATTCCTATTTTGTATTAATAAAGTTTCATTCTTTTTATCAATTGTTTGTGTTGTGTTGGTTTTAGTTACAAGGTTAGACAACTCATTCCAGACCCTCAATCCTTGACTGCATTAAAACACCTATAATAAACTATTTTTTTTTGAAAAACCTAGTTGTTCAATTTAACAACAAGAATAATAACTCTAGTTGAAGTCTCAACCCGAAGTTTGGACATTCACTTGGTAAAGTCATTATTTCCATAGCTAGTGTTCATTTGATTGTCAACCCAAGGATGTAATACTTGAAATGGGTCTCCACTATATATGCACTAAGTTCTTGCAAAAGCTATTCTGCATTACTGCAACAACTAACATTATGCAGAAAAGATAAGCAAGAATTGAAACTAATGAAAGGCTATAGGAAAACTTTTGCATAAATTCATAAAACAATACTAGCTAAGTTCAATGCTAATAAACAAGAATTACTCTATTTTGTTTTGGCTGTAGGAACAGACAGTGGATCTATTTCCAATGGCTGCAGGAACAGTCAATGCAAGAACGTTTACTGCAGCTAGGAAAAGAAAACTAATCTTAACAACTGCTCAGGAACACTCACCAAGTGGGCCCCCTTGGGTGAGTGATTGCAGGCTTCCCAAAAACAACTCGAATTGCTCAGAATAAAATATTTTTATTCATTGTTCTTTGGAAGTCATTACATGATTCAATAGGAAAAGAAACTCAAAAACACATGCAAAATCTTCTGCTCTGCTTCTTTTTCTCTCCTCTTTCTATCTAACCTCTGAGAAGATAAAGAGCTTATTATTAAAAAGAAATCATCTACTACAAACAACACAAATCACATCATCGAAAAAGAAGAGGCAAATAACTGATCAAGAAAGGAGATAGTTGGAGTTATGCTACAAGACATGCGGATCTAAACCAAACCACAGTCATAACATACTGTGGTGGTATTTACAACTTCAATATCCACCTAAGTTAAACATCGGTAGTATCGCTTGATTGCTTCTCTTATGTCGTCCCTTACGCTTCTCATCATTTCTATTGTTCGATCTTTCATTCATCTTCATGAGTATCTCTTCCTGCAACTGGCGTGATAGGCTAGCTTCCACCGCAACATCATTTATTTCCTGCATTTCAAAAATAAATAAGATACAAGAACATACATACATATTTTATTTAATCAGGACATCTATTAATTTCACATATGATATTTCCCTAAACAATCCGCATGGCAACATGAATAAATGACATGGCTGCATGAATAAATGGCATGGCTGCAAGAATAAATTTGGCAAAGACAAAACATGCTTTTAATAGGTTCAGACTAACATCTGAAATACATATAGTAAACTTCTGAAACATCATTACTACTATGTAAATCAAAATATGACAAAAACTCAAGAGTTCTAAGGATAAAAATATGACAATGTCTCAACTCATCATGCCCCCCAACTTTAAGATCTTTTTGATCCTCTAGCAAGAGGAAAATTTCTGATTCTTGCACTAACTCTTAGGTCACCAATGGTTCCTTGACCTGTTCCTCCTGAAGCTAAATTCCAGTAAAATCCTTTCATCTTTTCCAACCTGGACCATCTGGCTTCTTCTCTAACCGCTTCATAGGGATTATCTGTAGTCTTACATCCCAATAGTGGCCACATAAGAATAGGAGGTTGAAAGATCAATGGTAACTAGTTATTGGTCTTCTCTCTACCCATTTGTATGTATTTGGGGGCTCTTTGCATAGTTTCTTGGAAATTTGGTAGTGACTGAGGTTCTCCTTGCTTCAATTCTTCTGGCAAGTTATTCCAGCGCTGAGTTAAACCATCCATTGCAGTTGCACTATCAGACTGAACTAAATGCTCATATGCCTGGTATATTTCTTCCCTCAGTGGCAGCACTAGATTCCTAACATCATTTCTTACCAGTAATTTCTGCCATTCATAATAAAGAACTCTTGCCTCTTTTGCTTCCTTCCTTAATGGCAATGGACAATCAAATTCAAAATCCTTGTATGCTTTGGCTTGTGCTCCCATGCTGATCTCATTTTGAATCCATGACATTAAAGCTTTTATATGGATATCACCAATATATAACAAAGGATTCCACTCACTATTTGAAGCTACAACATAGTTATGTAAATAAAATTCACATAACAAGTTTTTCACAACTACCAGAGAAGTCAAGTAAGCATCATAAAATTCCTCAGGGGTTTCTAAAGAGGGGCTAAGGTCCCTGATAATGCAGTTCAATTTGAAATTCAAATACCACTCCCTTAAATGCATAGCATAAACCCTTGGTGGTGCTCTACATTGCATCATTTCAGGGACCATACTAGTGATTATATCAATTTTAGCCTCTAATTCTTCAATTTTGTTATCCCTCTTTTCAATTTCTTTTTGTTGTTTGTCAATAACCCCTTGCAACCTAGCCCTCTCTATTTCCCATTGTCTATAAAATGTTAACACAATGGATAAACTACTTAGGGATGATGGAGGTCTAATAGGTGTTACCTTAGGCCATGGAATTTCTTCAAGAGGCTCCTCAAGTTGCTCTGCCACATATGCAAGAATTGATAGTCTATCTACATCATCTTCCTTCTGGTTTTCAACATTTGTAGGGCTCCCTTCTTCTGATGTTTCCACTGAAATAACCTGTGTCGGATCACCTGTTGGACAAGCCTTCTGGGTCCTACTCCGAGTTATTCTCACATAGACCTTTGGAGTGGCTGTAGGAATGGTTTCTACCTATGGCTTTGCTGCAGGAGTTTTTCTTTTTGACCTATGCCTCTTGGCCAAAGGAGAAACATGAGTTGCATGCGGTTGAACCATAGGTTCTTCATCTGCATCGATTATTTCCTTTTCCTTCCCTTTTCTTTTAGAAGATGGTGATTCTCTTTGAAGAGAAGTGGAGGGTTGCTCCAAATTTTCCTCAACCATCTCTTCTTCCATAATAACCATAGCTCCTTCAGTGACAAGCAATTCATTCTTCGCAAACACTACAGGAGAAGAGGGTTCTTCAATAATTTCTTCTTCCTCTAGTGGATTATCTGCAATGGGAGCATTTTTAACCCTAAACTGCGATATATCTTCAAATACCCCCCATTCCATCTATGAAA
This sequence comes from Cryptomeria japonica, assembly GCF_030272615.1. Taxonomy (NCBI): domain Eukaryota; kingdom Viridiplantae; phylum Streptophyta; class Pinopsida; order Cupressales; family Cupressaceae; genus Cryptomeria; species Cryptomeria japonica. The sequence goes on from NC_081405.1 coordinate 101,678,437, forward strand.
CATCTCTAAGAGAACGTTCTATAAGCAATTTAATCAAACCGTGATGGCTGATAGAATGATTTCCATTTTTTCATGTTTCTTTGGCACTTATGGAAATGAGGTGGTATATAAAATTAGGGACATTCACTCTTCGGCCATGTCGTAGATGACTAAGTAATTTAAAATGTGGTAAATGTAGATTTGAATACCTCCCTTTGCAAGTAATGTATTTCATTACATATAAAGCCACCTAGGGCCACTCTGCTGGTAATGAAACCCTCCTAGTTCCTTGCTTGTCCACCATTAGAGGTCCATCTATGAGAAGTGTAAACTCTGCTCTGGTGCTTCTGGCTTCTTTTGATTTTGGAAACAATTCTCCTTCCTGTGGAAATCCTGTAACTTCAGCTATCCGCTGCTCCGTAGCAATGACCCTTAATCCTTTAACAACAGCCTCTCCTTCATTGAATGAATGCATAAACTCTGCGGCAATTTCTTCATTATAATCCTTGATTTTCAGAAAGTAAACAATCCATCCATGCTGCCTAAAATAATGCTCACAAAGAGCATCCTGCAGCAATGCATCATGGACTATTAGTTCATGGCGGATCTCCACCCATTCCTTACTCTGTTAGTATAGCACACTCTGCAACTGAGAAACGGAGAACCAAAATATCCAACGGACTGAAAATTGAAAATTTCATACATATCTCCAAATTTGGCGGCAAAGTTTATTACTCCCTTATGTGAAAGAATATCTTGTAAAAAATAATGATAGCAAGCAATCAATTCAAGGTATCGAAAAGGACGAATAATTACCAATTTTGGAAACCGAACCATAAAACACCCCCCCCCAACTTAACTTAGCATGTGTCCACACAAGCTTACAAGATTGAGGGGAGTGTACACGGATATAGGAAAGGCAATAATCATAATGAAATCATAAATGCGTAATTAAAATAAAATACAATATGTACATACTTGCAGTTGTACGAAAAGAAGACGAAATGAAATGAAATGACAGATAAGAAAATGAGATGGGATGAGGTGGATGGAAATTTTATTTATGAAGAAGAATATTTCCATAAGACATGGAAATATTTTTATGAAATGACGTGAGAAGAATTATGAAGCGGCAAGCATGTTCACTGCAGTGGTTGTAGGAACTTTACCTCTGTTACTTTGGTCAATTGTTGAAGGAACTAGATCAGTGGCTGCAGGAACCTGATCAGTTGCTGCAGGAACCTGTGTTTGATCCTTCTTATGATAAAGATGCAATCAGTGACCATTCACTAAAAGCTTAAACCGAACTGGGTCAATTGTAGTCAAACGAACAGCTCCGTTATGGAAAACTTCCTCAATCTCATATGGATCTAACCATCTGGTTTGCAACTTTTCCATACTATCTTTATATCTGGAGTCATACAATAGTGCCCAATCACCAGCTTTGAACTTTTTCTCTTTGATATATTTATCATGCCACTTTGCTCTTTGATTTTGTATGAGTTCTATCTATTGGACAACCATTTTTCTCATTTCATCCAAAGCATTCAATTGTTTAATGCATTCCTTTTGTGCTTCAGAAAGTGTCATATTTAATTGCAAAGTTGTCCTTAGAGTTTTATGCTCAAATTCAATAGGCATAATTGTTGCTTTGCCATAAACCATCTCAAAAGGTGTAAAGCCAATTGGTGTTTTCCAAGTTGTTCTGTATGCCCAGATTGCTTTTGAAAGCCTATGAGACCCATCTTTTTTATGAACAGATACTATTTTGGTAAGAATAGCCTCAAGCTCTCTATTTGTAACCTCCACCTGTCCATTAGTTTATGGATGATATGGAGTAGATTTTTTGTGTCTTATATTGTATTCATTGACCAAGGCTGCAATCAATATTGAAGTAAATTGTGGGCCATGGTTTGATACAATTTCCCTTGGTACTCTATATCTTGTAAATATCTCCTCATAAAGAAAATCAGCTACCTTATTATCTCTTGCACGAGTCATGGCACGAGCTTCCACCCATTTTGTTACATAATTTGTACATAACAAAATGTAGGATTCGCCATTAGAAGGAGGATCAATTGGGCCAACAAAATCTAATCCCCACTTATCAAACAATGCAACTAATATTTATGGATATAATGACATCTCATTAGATTTAATAGATCTCCTCATGCGTTGGCATTTGTCACATTTTCTTGTATATTATGTTGCATCCTTATATAATGTGGGACAATAATATCCTATATTTAGGATTTTGAGTGTTGTTCTTTTAGCAAGAAAATGTCCTCCACATGGCTCATCATGACATGCATGCGGGATATCATATGTTTCATCTTCTCATGACTTGGTCAGGGCCAGTATAAAACAAATAGTCAACAATCCATGAGAGCTTAAAGCTTTTTTCTACCAACAACCTTCTTTCTTTAGGAGATAAATGAAGTGGCATTTTAGCAGCAGCTAAATAGTTGGCAATATAAGCATACCAGGGAGTGTGGGCTTGTATAAGGAATATATGTTCATCTAGAAAAGCATCATCTATTGTTGTAGAATCTTCCTATAACTGAAGTCTTGAAAGATAATCTGTAACCACATTGGACTTCCCTAGTTTATCTACAACTGTAATATCAAATTCTTGCATCAACAATAACCAGCGAGCTAGTCTACCGGTAATTGAAGGCTTATTCGTGAGATATCTGATTATAGTATGATCAGTATACACAAATATGGGGTATCCTATGATGTAGTGCCTGAATTTGTTGAGTGCATATACAATGGCTAACATTTCCTTTTCAGTGACTGTGTAATTCAACTCAAGCCCCTGCAAGTTCTTGCTTATATAATATATTGCACTTTCCAAGCTATCAATATTTTGTCCTAATACTGCTCCTATTGCATAATCATATGCATCTATATGAATTTGAAATGGTAAAGACCAATTTGGACCTTTAAGAATTGGTGCTTGGGTCAAAGCATTCTTAAGCTTCAAGAAAGCTTCGTTGCATGAAGAGGTCCACTTAAATTCCATATCCTTGGTAAGTAGTGAATATAAGGGACTTGCAATTTTGCTAAAATCTTTAATAAAACTTCTATAGTATCCAGCATGACCAAGGAAACTTATCACATCTTTTTGCTTCACCGATGCATTGATATGTTGAATGACTTCAATCTTTGTTGGGTCAACTTGTATTCCTTCTATAGAAATATGATGACCAAGGACTATTTCTTATTGCATCATGATGAAGCATTTCTCACTATTTAGTGACAAACTATAGTCCTCACATCGTTGTAAGACCTTTTTTAGGTTCCCCAATGCTTGTTCAAATTTAGAGCCATAATTTGTAAAGTTATCCATATAGATTTCCATAATGTCCTAAGAAATATTTGAAAAGATATTGATTACTACTCTTTGAAAAGTGGTTGGTGCATTACACAATCCAAAAGGAAGAATATAATATGCATATATGCCCCAAGGACAAGTAAATGTTGTCTTTTCTTGGTCCTCCGGGGCTATCTGAATCTGATTGTAACCACTGAATCCATCAATAAATGAAAAATATCTTTTCCCAGCCAAAGAGTCCAACACTTGATCCACAAATGGCAATGGAAAATGATCCTTTCTTGTTGCTAATTTCAAAGCTCTATAATCAACACATACCTCCATTTTCCTCCTTTCTTAGGAACTATCACCAAAGGTGATACCCATTGGCTATCATAGATAGGATAGATAAATCCAGCCTTTAACAACTTCTGCAATTATTCTTTTACTATTTCTTTTAATGCAGGATTAATCCTTCTTTGTGGTTGTCTGAGTGGGTAACTTTCCTCTTTTATGTAGATACGGTGGGTGCAAACTGTTGGATCCATTCCATGCATATCCTTGTAATCCCATGCAAAGGCATTTTTATGACATTTAAGCAAGTCCACAAGTGCCTTTTTTTGAGTATTTGAAAGATCACTATTGATATTCAAACATTTATTCAAATCAACTTCTATTTTAATAGTAAGATCAATCTAGGATATATCATAAAAATGAGAAGTACAGACTTCCTATGGTAACAGAGTATGCAAAATATCAGTGGCTACAGGAAAGTCTGAATTTACAACATTCAGTACCAACTCCTGCAATTGTTGTTCTTGTATCAACATATTTGTCAGAATTTTATAAAGAATTGAATCTTCATCATGTAATTGCATGAACGACACTGAGTTAATCATCATAAGGTGATTAATAAAGTCAACTCCCTCATATTCTTCTCCCAAAGTAGGCCAAATGACTTGTTGTTGATCAAACTGGGGTTGTGCAGGAGAATACAAAGCTAATATTTTTTTAGAGTTCCCATCTGAAATAGTCATATCTCCTAATCTACATCCAATATATGCATCAACCGTGACAAGCCAAGGTCTTCCCAAAATCACCGGATATTCTCCCAGTGTTGCCTTTGGAGACAAAATCATAAAGTTTGTAGGGTATTCCCAAGAATCCAAAATAACCACCACATCTTCAATCATACCATCAGGTCTCACTGCAAAGCTATCAACAAGTTGTAGAACCGTGGGTGTAGGCCTTCGACTATTGATTTCAAGTTGTTTCATTACTGCTCTGGTCATCACATTAATGGCTACCCCTAAATCAATTAAAACATTCCTTATCTGGTTGCCATTAATGACTATACTTACAACAGGACTACCTGGATCATAATATTTTGGAATTGAAACTTTGCCTAACATAATATCTGTTAGTTGACCCATAACATGCATTGTTTGCGGATCCTTATTCTTCCTGCCAGGTTTTTTTAGACATGCTTCTCTAAGTGCCTTATTGTATATGGGAACATCTTTTATTGCTTGCAACAATGGAATTTTAACACGGACATGTTTCAATTGATCTATAATATCAAATCCTTGCTCTTGTTCTATGAGAACTTCCTTTTCTTGCAATCTCTAGGGAAATGGTGGTAATATTTTCTTCTGAGGCATTGTGTCTATTGGATTATAAATTTCTTGCTCTTCTTGTACCTCAGTAATAATTGGAGGAGATGGAGTAGGTAGAGTTGTCCCAGATCAAAGGTGAATATCACTTATGGATAAAGAATAGGTTGGGTATTGATTAAGATCATCTGAATAAGCTTGTTGTTGTTGCTGAGATTTAATATTAGGATTTAGTATTGGCTGAGTGGGCAACTGCGTTGGTTTAGGTGGGACAACAGTGGCTGCAAGGGGAGGCATTATTACAGGCTGTTGTGGTTGCTAAATAGACTGTTGATAACCAGCCGACTGAGTAGTCCATGGCTAACTCCCCCTCCACTGAGGAGTAGGTTGCCAATTCCCTTGAAACTGGCTCCCTTAGCCCTGAGGTGGATACCAATTTCCTTGTGGTTGTTGCCACTGTGGCATTTGATTAGTAAAATATTGTCCCTAGCCTTGAGAACCATACCAGTTTTGATAATTACCAAAATTTTGAGCATATGGTGATTGCCATTGATTATTTGGTACATAAGAATTTCCACTATAACCAGAAAAAGAAAGTGGATCCGGAGGCATACCTTGTCTTTGGAAATTTGGTCTTCTTTGAGCAACATAGAAAACTTGCTCATCCTCACCCTGTATTGGCTTCAAGTCAGGAACCTCAACATTTGCAACTATTTTGCATCTGCAGTCCTTTTTTTGTTGTCTACAATGAGGACAAAATTCTACAAGAAACGCATCAGCTTCTTCATGTTTCTTCTTAGCTGAGAGTGTATCCAATTGAGTAGCCATATTGTTTATTATGTCCTCCTTAAAGTCTTTCAATAAATGACTAGGTTCCATTCGAGAAAATCCAATACCAGATGTTGATGAAGGTGCTCCTGGCTTGAAATGCCTGTTCTTTTTAGAAGAAGATCTAGAATACTTCTTACAAATTTGTCCTATTTCAGTCCAGGTGGATTGTGTAATGTCACCTCCTCTCATAAGATCTAAGGAATCAGTGCATTCATCACTGATTCCCCTTAAAAATATCAACTTGAGGGAACCTTCATTTAGAGTATTATGCTTGGACTTCTTGACACTAAACAGAAACCTCTCCAGATAATCTTCAAGGCTTTCATCTTCTTTCTATGTCATTCTAAAGATATCATCCACATGACGATCAGTGCCTCTACAATACTCTATATTTTGCAAGAAACAACCGTTTCATCTCATCCCATGTATTGATTGTGCTACTACCCAAGCTCATGAACCATCTTAAAGATGATTCCTTCAAAGTGGCAGAAAATATTTTGAGCCTATGGACATCTGTAGTATAATCAAAACTCCTACAGAGAACATCAAATTCAAACATAAATGTGTCTGGATCCTCTGTCACCAATCCATAGAATTTAGGGAGGGAAGAAGCTGGAATGTTCTTGAGATTAGCATTATCATGCTGATCAGATATGGGGAACTCAAATGTTGGGTCCAAAGGTGGTGGTGGATTATTTCCACCTAGAGGTAGGTTTCCTTGCATTGGACTTGTAGGGGGGGTTACTATATGAATTTGTTCTTCTGAGGGTCCTGGAAATTCAGATTCAAGGTGGTTCAAATTTTCTGGGGTTTGATAAAGTTCAGCAAAAGGATTTAGATCTGAAGAATTAATTATTGCATGATTAGGATGACTAGGCAAAAATCTACCTAGAACATCTCTTCTTAGCCTATGCATGCAGATTCGTGAAATTTTTCGAACAATTAGGAATGCCAGAAAAATAATTAACTGAAAACTTTAAAAAAATGATAACCATAACAGGTTTTTAGTTTGACACCATCCTCGACAATGACACCAAAAATGTTCAACCCAATAATAAGAATAATAACACTAGTTGAAGTCTCAACCCGAAGTTTGGACATTCACTTGGTAAAGTCACTATTTCCATAGCTAGTGTTCATTTGATTGTCAACCCAGGGACGTAATACTTGAAATGGGTCTGCACTATATATGCACTAAGTTCTTGCAACAACTATTCTACATTAGTGCAACAACTAACATTATGCAGAAAAGATAAGCAAGAATTGAAACTAATGAAAGGCTATAGGAAAACTTCTACATAAATTCATAAAACAATATTGGCTAAGTTCAATGCTAATAAATAGGAATTACTCTGTTTTGTTTTGGCTGCAGCAACAGACAGTGGATCTGTTTCCAGTGGTTGTAGGAACAATCAATGCAAGAACGTTTAGTGCAGCTAGGAAAAGAAAACTAATCTTAATAACTGCTCATGAACACTCACCAAGTGGACCCCCTTGGGTGAGTGTTTCCAAGCTTCCCAAAAACAACTCTAAATGCTCAGAGTAACATATTTTTATTCATCGTTCTTTAGAAGTCATTACATGATTCAATAGGAAAAGAAACTCAAAAACACTTATGCAAAATCTTCTGCTCTGCTTCTTTTTCTCTCCTCTTTCTGTCTAACCTCTGAGAAGATAAAGAGCTTATTATTAAAAAGAAATCATCTACTGTAGACAACACAAATCACATTGAAAAGAAGAGGTGAATAACTGATCGAGAAAGGAGATAGCTGGAGCTATGCTACAGGACATGCGGATCTAAACCGAACCACAGTCATAAGATACTATGGTGGTATTTACAACTTCAATGTCCACCTAAGTTAAACATTGATAGTATCGCTTGATTTCTCCTCTTACGCCGTTCCTTACGCTTCTCAGCATTTCTGTTGTTCGATCTTTTAGTCATCTTCAAGAGTATATCTTCCTGCAACTAGCGTGATAGGCTAGCTTCCACTGCAGCATCATTTATTTCCTATATTTCAAAAAGAAATAGCATACAAGAACATACATACATATTTTATTTAATTAGGACATCTATTAATTTTACATATGATATTTCCCTAAACAATCCTCATGGCAACAGGTTTAAATGACATGGTTGTAGGAATAAATGACATGGCTGCAGAAATAAACTTGGCAAAGACATAACATGCTTTTAATAGGTTCAGACTAACATCTGAAATACATATAGTAAACTTCTGAAACATCATTACTACTATGTAAATCAAAATACGACAAAAAACTCAAGAGTTCTAAGGATTAAAATATGACAATGTCTCAACTCATCACCAGTCATCAAAATAAAAAATCAATTGAACCACTGTGAAGAGAATGAAATTCTACCCCAAATTAAAAAAACACACTAAAAAAGGACATCAAGTGATTGAGTTATGAGGTCACAAAGTTTTTCTTCTAGAAAAAAAACATATGGAGAGGAGGGAAAAGTAGGGAGAAAGATGATGATATGATGTTGAAATAAAAATAAAGTAGTGATAGAATATGCTCTTCCTAGATAGAATATTTGTTTCCCAATCATTGTGACATAATCTTGAAGATTCACCCAAATATTCATTTTTTAGTTAGCTCACAACATGGTCAATGTGGATGCATGGTTGGCAGGTTTGTGCAATCTAGGTAATGAATGTTCACCATGTGGTGCATGTGCAAGCACTCGTGTGGTACTTATCTATGCAGGTATTGCATAGTTCTACCTATGAAATATGATGCAAACTTTTAAATATATATACATATATTAGGAAAAATTATTAAAAATTCTAAATAATATAATAAATTTTTTATTTATTTATATGACATGCAATTTTACACTATGCCAAGTGCAATTATGATAGATGTATGAATGGAAAAAGAGGGTACATTTTTCCTCAACTCTAGGTTAGGTTCTCAGGTTTGGACAATTTGATATTCAATCTATACTAGTTTGGGCCTTTTTGACCATGATGGCAAGGTTGAATTTAACCCAAAACACTCTAAAATGACAACTACCTCTCGAATTTGACAACCACCTCCTAGCTTCAAATCCTCATAGATATGGAATTTTGTGTTTGATTTAGATGGAAAAAAAAGGAAAAACTAACTTTATTGAACCCTATGAACCTAATGGTGAGGTCAAATTGCACCAACAAAATCTAATTTTGACCTGCAATACAAAGTCACAAAGACAAAAACCTGCTAATCTAGTATTTCTATCAATATCTTCTAATTCTCCAAGTCACCATTCGATGCAAGAGAAGAGCATACTAAATTTTCTAGATTCAATGATATTTTCAACCTAGATCTCTCAATCAAGACTACAAAAGAAATCCCACAAGCTCTAATACCATGTAATAGTTGGTAGAGAATGATCTATACCATGCAAGATTGGCTGAATATTATAGCCACCCAAGATCTAAGCACTTCATAAAATCACATGAGAGAGATCAACAATGAGAGAATAATGCTATTTTATCAAAGGGTGCAAATGATATAGATTAAAATAACTTAATTAGATTACAAAGGGGACCCCTTGGTTATATAGGCCAAGGTGAATATAGGATTACATAAGATTATGATATGTGTTTTTAATGTTATGACTTGAGACAACTAACATGATAACTTATCCACTTAAGGTGGAAAAGTGATATCCATGAAAAGTGAGAAGTACCCTATGTGTTCCCTAAGTAAACTTAAGTATTATGTGTGATTAGGAGCTAGGTGATGAGGGAAGAACCCGAGACACAAAAAAACACAACAAAAGAGACGCAAAAGATTTGTTTTATTAAATTATCTCAAAACTATTTGCAATACATGCAATTGCATATAAGAGGAATAAAACCTCACAGGCTGCAACACATTACAACTTACATTATTTTCTGGAAAACCCTTTCCCACAATCTCAAATTATCCAACCCAAAACTCAACTCCCAAAAACTGACTCCCCCCCAAAAAAAACTTAAACACGTTTCCTCAAATGAGTCCTAAATAGCTTCTCTTTCTTTTGGAGTCAAAATTACAATTTAGAAAATTACCATTTGGTGAACAAATGCCAAAACATGAAATTGGAAATTTGAAAATTTAGCCAAATTCGAAAACTAGAAACTTTCTGAAAATTTGTCCAACTTTCGGTAGCCATAAATTTTAATCCCGTGAATCGGATTGACGTGCCATTTGAACTTTCAAAAATCTCTTTGAGTGAAGAATATGCTAAGAATTTGCTCTGTCGATTCTCGCCATTTTTGGGACCGTTCGAAATTGTTTAATGCCTCAAATCTGACTTGGAAGATTTTTTTTTCGTTTTTTTGGGAAACTGAAACATGAATAAATTTTAAACCGTAGATGATTTTAACAAGATTCTTTTTCCAAAGTGCTTATTTTTCCATTCTTAAGCTTCCTGCAAAATTCAGGATCCATCTTCCTTAAATAAAAACTTTCTATTTTTGACAGTCAACTAGAAAAAGCAACTTGTCAATTTTGAAAGTTGGAATCTCTATTCATCCAAATGGGTATCCAGAAAGACAAAAACATTAAAAGAAAACTACCTAAAGAGAAATATTTTTGGGTGATGCAGGATTGCCCTTACACCACCAGATGCTCCTATATCACTAGGTGTCAAACTTTCTAGGTACAACTCTATGTACAATACCCCTTTCACACCAACACATGTACACATATATTATATATAAATGTCTATAAATTTTAATAAAAAATGAATATAAATATCCATACACATGTCAATAAACATAAATATAAATGTCTATTTTTGAACCCTAAAATATCAAATTGAAGTTTCCTAAACAACTATTTTGAAACCCTAATAGGATATATGTGCATGTTCATATATACATATAAGAATACATATATTGTACATATATTGTATGTATGTATGTATGTACATATATGACCTAGATAGATCCAACATATATTATTTGAAATTTTAAACTGGTTGCTTTTTATATAAAGAACGAATGGAGATTCACTTCCAAAAAATATATGGAAATTATGGTTGTTATAATTCAAATTGAATTTTGATAATATATAATTAGGTATCATGATCAAGTGGGAAGCTCTACATAGCAACCAAAATTAAATAATGGGGCAAATACAAGCTAAAAATGTAGGATCACAAGGAAAGAAAAATTTTATTTGCTTCAATCATTCTATGATAATATAATAAGTAGGACAATATCAAAGTAATTTTCCCCAAGAGTGGTTGAAAGATAATATAAATAAATAGTAAGGGACCATTCAAGGAAACTAATGATAAACTAGTGAGAATGACTGTGTTGATTTCATAAACTAGTTTTATTGGATGACGGATTAAAAGATACAATAATGGTGATGTTGAAGATGATATATGGATGATGAGAAACCACTAGAATTAGTAGACATGTGATGATGAATCTTAAGAGAAAGTTTCTAGTCATTGCACCCAAGGGACCTAATTCAAGGATGAATTCAAGGATGAAATAACTAACTTGCTCCAAGGAAGATACGATTATGTTGAAAGAATAGTTTTTTTAATATTTTGACTTGTATAATGGGAGGAATTCAATCGTATGGGTATTACAAAATTGATTGATGGAGGGAAACATTATTTTATTAAGTGTGATTCTCAAGCTTGACAAAGGCATTTTTCTTCTTTTGGATTTTATAGGACCTTCAACTCACTTTGATACAGTTTTTGCATTCTTTTAATTCACTTAATTTGATACATTTCTCTATGCTCTATCTCAAAGTAGCAAAAAAGACACAAGGGTTCATCACCAAATATTAGACTCACTGAATAAGGGTATAACCCACCACAACTAGGAAGATGTAAAGGCTCACTCCCAAGGATTATTTCAAGCAATTATGGGCATGATTTTATATTTTACTCTTATAAAGGTATGATTTTGAATTTTGATATCTCTAGGAAAAAAAGGAAAGAGATTAGCAAGGTTTATCCACTTATGAGGTTCTAAGACTTACTATTAAATTTTGGATATTGAGATTTATGGAAGAGATGATTCTCATAAAATGAATAATACTCTCATTGTTTAATACGTGAACAAGGATGATTAGAACCCATTCAAATATAGAAACTAGAGTTTAAAATATACATTTTAGGGTTTATAATCTAGAAACTAAGGTTTCAAGTAGACATTTTAGGGTTTCAATTTGACATTTTGGGGTTAAAAATAATTGTACATGGTTTCCATTTAACACTAGGGTTAAAAATAGTTGTATATGGTTTTCATTTAACATTTTAGGGTTAAAAAATATCTAGGGTTTCAATTTGATATTTTAGGGTTAAAAATAGTTGTACAAGGTTTCAATTAAACATTTTAGGGTTTCAAAATAGCCATTTAGGGTTTTGATTAAACATTCTAGAGTTTCAAAATAGTTTTTTAGGGTTAAAAATTACTATTTAGGGTTTGAAAATAACTATAAGAGTTTCAATTTGATATTTTAGGATTAAAAAATAAATTTTTGGAGTTAATTAAGATTTTTATTCCAATTTTAGAATTAAAATTTTATAATAAGTGAATTTTAAAATATCAATCAAATATCATATCTGATATTAAAAATACCTAATAAAATAACAAAATATGAAAGTGACCTACAAACATGGGTAAAACACAGGCACATTTGTTCAAAGCCACATGCCACAATGTGGAGACAAATGTATGCTTGAAGATCCATTTTCATAATGTCATGCATGTCTTCTTTTCAACCCATGAAAGTGATGCCCAAATGATTTGTGCATCCAAAACCACAATACCTTGTAAAATGTGAAAGTGAAATGACTTCAATCATTTTTCTTTTGATTAGTTTTTTATAATAAAATAATATCTTGATTCAAAGACATTATTTTATTATTTTTATAATAAAATAATACTTTTAAATAAATGCAACGACTTCATTCAAAGATGTTTGTGTAGGACCTTCAAATCAAGAAAAACCTTTGTTTGAAGGTGTTCCCTATTTTTTTAGCCCCTTGCAAAGTGAAAAAAAATGTACCACAAGTTTGGGACTCATTATAATATTATGGCCCTCATTAGAATTTGTTCAATCATCCTTAATATAAAAATGATACTTTTCCAAGATCTTTCTATCTTTGTCTATGTTGTCAAGTGCATAAATAGATGTCATATATATAATTATTGTAACACAAATAGAGTTCTAATACTATGATTGTTTTTAATTCTATACTTGTAATGTATATTTATCTATAAAATCTACAACATAATGATATGAAAAAATGTGTCAATGCATAACTTGAACTGTTAATCTAATTGTAAAACTTTGTGTATATGTTACATACTAATACACTATTTCTCTTAAAACATAACCATAAATTCTAACATATTTATTTAATCACTAGTTCACACCTTTTACCTTTTTATCACCTTTTATAGTGTATTGTGCTAACTTTTATATCCCAAAACCGATTGGTTCATTTCTAATTGCACATGTGCTCTATGTGTGCATGCAAATTTATAAACATTGCAGACCACCATAACTATCTCAAATTACATGCAAGCATTATTTTTAAGAAATTACCCATTTACTCTTTCACCAAAAATACTTGAGGTAAAATCTATTGCTAATATAGGTGGAACATTTATTATATATTCTTAGAAATATAATTGGCATGTGAATTAAAACATATCTATTGAATAATATCATAATGAATTCAATAATTTATTTTAGTATAAAAATGTTTTGTATTTCAAAATATCTTTAAAATTTTTGATATTTGAGAATAAATTTTTAGAAATTTAATATAAAATTATATTAGTGATTATCAAAAAATATTAAGGACATGGTCGATAATTTCAATAACTAGTTCTCTTATACATCTATTTGATTAAGTGAAACCTTTGTGTTATTTTAAGAAAAAAACTTTGATTAAAAATTTAAAAGTTTCAATTATGATTTTATCATTCTATGAGAGTTTAAATGATAATATGCAATGCTTCATTACTAATAAGATCGTCATCTCTTTCACATCTTATAAAAAAAATTGTTAATACTATTTCTCTATTTGTTTACTTACTATAATTGAAGTAATAACACATTATCTAACATTACTATCTTTAGTGTGCAAAGTTACACCTATTGTTAGGTATGCATTAGCTTTATTTTTACATTTTTTTTTTATTTTTTTTATTTTATATTATGTTCTTAAAACAAGAGTCTTAATAGTAGGGCTAAAATTAATATTTTTATTATTTTAACCAAAAATTGGCAACTTTTTGTTTCATTTATCTTTTCACCAAATGTTTTCTATATGTTATTAGCATTTCTTCTATAAGTGCATTCTAGATTCTTAGCACTCTTTGATTTAATTTTTTTTTATCCATTTCAATTAAAACTTGAGTTTTAAACAATGTTCTCAATGGTAAATTTGACTTACATTAAGTAAATATTATTCATTTTCCACATGTTATTGTCTTTGTAATTTGGTATTTTTTGTGTTTTGAATAGACATCTTATTTGGTGTAACATCTAAGTTTAAATTTAAGATTACATAATTATTCATTGTTTCATTATTTTTTCATTTTATTTTATTTTTTGATAAAAGTGGATAGAACCACTGAACTATATTAAATTTTAAAAGTTTTTTTATAGTGTCTGGTTCAAAAAGCATTGAAGGGAAAGAACCAATAAGAAAACCCTTCAGTATTGCTTAAGTAACACAAGCCTATTCTACCCAATACCAAAAGCCCATTGGCATAGTACATCAAAAAACCCATCCCAATTACACAAGCCGCATTAGATATAAAGGAAGCCACCAACATAAGCATATAGAAGGAATATTAAAGTATGATCACCAAAGGATGCATATCCATTGCTGCCAAAAAATACCAGTCTGAACCACCCTTGTCTATGAAACACAATTCTCCAAACCACTGGTTAGAATGATACCACATAGCAGAAATGAAACCATAATCAAAGACCCTGTCAAAATAAACATTGTGATCAAGCATAGCATAACCCACACCAAAAAAAAGCCACACCAAATTAGGAGGTTGATGAAGACTACAACTATGCCCTTCTTTACTTCAAATATTCCAAAACCGAGGAAGGGATCTCATCCACACTTACTTCCCACATATTAGCTTCACTGTCAATGGCTAAGTTAGCCAACAAATCTGCAATCTTATTCACTTCCCTATAACAGTGGGAAATCAAAAAGGAATCAAAAAAATCTAATTTTTGCAAAATATGATCAAGTATATATTGTAATTGCCAACAATTCGACTTCTTTTTCATGACACTTTGAATAATAACCATAGAATCACCCTCAATTATCAAGTCCTTAATTCCCAAAGATATAGCCATATCCAAACCCAAGGACAAAGGAAAGAATTTTGCACAATTGTTAGACTTGAAACCAATCGCATGACAATGAGCCTGAACAAACCTTACCTTATGATCATAAATTACCATACCTACCCCTGCCAGGCCAGGGTTCCCATGAGAAGCACCATCAAAATTCAATTTAAAGTGCCCTTGCGGAGGAGGTTTCTAGCAAGCAAAATTTCTCTTACTTATAGCATTAGTCTTATTTAAAATAGATCCATGAGAAGGTAAGACTGATAACATTCTCCAAACTCGAGTTACCCTACCATCCCAATGAGAAAAAGAGGCAAGGGTTTCCAAATTCTTATGGATAAAAGACAAAGCAACTTTAGAGATGGAAGATTCAATCCTCCATAAAACCTCAGCCAAGGAAGAACTTGTTTGTTTAAAAATCCTATTATTACTCTCTAACCAAATATTCCAAATCACAATAGATGGAGAAATAATCCAAAGACATGCATAGAAAGATGAGGCAAACAGGAGAGGCCAGATTCTAAAGTGGGAAAGGAGATCCTTACCAATAACAAAGGATAGATTAAGCTTTTCAAACAACCACTGCCAGCAAGCATAGGCAAAATCATAGTGAAGAAACAAGTGTTCAGAGGATTCTAAGTTTTTATTACAAAAGACACAAGAAAATACTGTCGTAATACCCAACCTGTCCAACCTCATTCCTGTAAGGACCCTGTCCTGCACTGCTAACCAAGCAAAAGCACCAGCCTTTGGGAGGCAAGCCATATGCCAAAATAGCTTGTATGGCCAAGTAGATAAATCTTTAGCAACCAAGAGAGAATTATAGTCATCCTTAACTGTGTACTTACCAGAGATATTCCTTGTTTAGATAAGCTCATCGTCAGCATCAGAAAGAATTATTACTCTCTCCCGCAACATCTTTTCATATTCCAATTTCACATTTTGATCAATATCTAAAAACTCAATTGATTTCCATTTTGCCACCTTAAGATTCCCACTATACTCAATTTCAAAATAATCAACCACAAAGACACCCCAAAGGGAAGAAAGAGTGGAAATTAAAGGAGATCAATCCCTCAAGTTCACCAAAGGGGGATGTCCATTCCAAACTTCCTCCCAAAACCTGACCTTTCTACCATTATGAACAATCCATGAGAGATGAGGCAAAATCACTGATCTACATTTACATAGAAAATTCCAAATAGCTGAACCAGACGGTAAATTAGAAACTTGAAAAACATACTCTCTTGGTTCGTTATTTAAATATTTAGCAAACATAATTTGTGCCCAAAAGGAGAATGGTCTCTCATACAATTTCCAAACCAACTTAGCACCTAGGGCTAAATTTTGACTTTCCAGACTCCTAATGCCTGTGCCCCCAAGGTTTTTAGGCAAACAAACTTTATCCCATGCTACCAAAGGGAGTTTCTTCTTACGTTCTTTATTATTACTCCAAAGGAAGGACCTAAGAGTATCTTGCAAACTAATAAGAACCGCTTTCGGAGACTGCAAAAAAGACATGAGATAAATAGGAACAACATTTAGGACAGACTTAATAAGAACAATCTTACCAGCCAAAGATAACCATCTATGATTCCATGATAGGATCTTTCTAGAGATAACTAAAATGATCTTATCCCAAAACTCAACTCTATCCTTCTTAATGAAGAAAGGTATACCAAGATAAGAACAAGGAAGATTTCTAGATGCAAATCCCCAAAAAATCTTCAATCTATCCTGAACCAATTGTGAAGCATGAAGGAAAAAAATATTTGACTTATCAACATTGACTCTCTGACTAGAAAAGGATGCATAATTATGTATTATCCTCTTTATCACTCTAGCCTCACCCAAAGAGGCCTGACCAAATAACAAGGTATCATCTGCAAACAAGCAATGCAAAATGCTTTGTGGAACATTATGAATCCTAATTCCCTTCCAAAGCCCTCCCAGCTTAGCGACTCTTATAGCCCAGCTGAACGTTTTAGCTAGAAGAATGAACAAGAAAGGAGACAGGGGATCCCCCTACCTCAAACCCCTAAAAGAGGAGAAAAAACCACAAGGGGAGCCAATAATTAGAATCGAGAACCTTGCAGAAGAAATACAAGCACGAATCCATTTGACCCATGCCTTGGAAAAGCCCAATTTAAGTAGAACAACACACAATGCCCCCCATTCTACTCTATCATATGCTTTCATCATATCTAATTTGAGGATCATGGCCAGGATTTTCTGAGTAGAAATAAAATGCAGAACCTCATGCGCCACTATAGCTCCTTTTGTCATCTCCCTTCCTGGAACAAAACCACCTTGTTCTAAAGAAATGATCCTAGGCAGAATTTTAGCCAACCTTAAAGAAATAGCCTTGGTAAAAATCTTGTACAAAATATTACATAAAGCAATAGGGCGAAAATTAGCAAATGTCTTGGTAACCTCTTTTTTAGAAATAATTGCAATCACTGTAGTATTAAGCTCTTTCAAAATAGATCTATTCCTTCTAGCTTCCTCAAGGGCCAATAAAACATCATTTCCCACAAAATCCCAGCATTTCTGAAAAAATAAAAGAGTAAATCCATCTGGTCTCGGAGCCTTATCAGGGTTCATTGCAAAAACAACATTCTTAACTTCATCCAAATAAAAAGGAGACATCAACATTTTATTATATTCCGAAGATACCAAAGAAGGAATATTAGAAGAAATGTTATTATGAAGATCTTCATGCTCCGAAGACAATAGTGACTTAAAAAACCTAACTGCCTCTGAAGCAATATCCTCCTATTCTGTTAAAAGTCTGCCATTTGGACACTCAATACAAGATATCCTATTTCTACTTCTCTTAATTTTTGTTGAAGAGTGAAATTTTTTTGTATTTCTATCACCATCTGAAAGCCAGATCTCCCTCAATTTTTGTCTCCAATAGATTTCTTCTATGGATAAAACTTCTTCAAGCTATGCTTTTAGCAATTTTAGTTCATCAAAAATAAGAGGCACCATACCATGTTGAATCACATGTGAATTAAGACATTCAATCATATCTTGAATCCTTTGTTTTTCCTGAAAGATGTTCTTAAAATGCAATATATTCCATTCTCTAATATTAAATTTCAAAAATCTCAACTTCTTAGCAATCTGAAACATTTGGGATCCAGAGCAATAAGGAGCAGAACTCCACCATTTTTTGAGCAAAGGCAAAAAGGAAGAATCTCTAAACCACATAGGTTCAAATTTAAAAGGTGACTTAAAAGGAGCTTTATCTTCTAGAATTGATAGAGAAATTGGAAAATGATCTGACCCCAAAACTGGAAGAATAGAGGAAAAAAATTCAAACTCTGAATCAATCCAAACATCTGATAACAAAAACCGGTCCAACCTTTCTGCAATCTGAGAAAAATCTCTTCACATATTTGTCCATGTGAAAATCACATTTTGAAACTGACAATCAAAAAGACGCATGTCCTTAATGAACATCCCAAAGTCTACCATATTTTTTTTATTAGGAAGAATACCTCCTTTCTTTTCTCCCAAGTCAGTGATAGCATTAAAATCCCCCCCAAAGATTATAAAGGGACCATGCCTTAAAGGGGAGGAAATCCTCTTAAGTTCTCCCCATAATTTAGTCTTCCTTTGAATACCAGAAGGAGCATAAATATTAAAAAGCCAAAACTTAACCTTCGAAAGCTTGCTTTTAACTAAGGTCAACATCTAGTTTACAGTAGAAGCAACTAGCTCAACCTCAATGTTATAGTTATTGTTTTGAATATTTTTTCCTTTAGAAGTTAATATTCTTCTTTCAAAAGTTGTCTTATCCATTTCCTTTTTTTTCTCTCCCAGTTTTGAGCTTTTCAAATGTTTGCCTTTTTTATGACTTTTGCTTAATAATTCTCAAGTCAATATTAATATATAATAATTAACATAATAGAAATATTTTATGAATGCAATAGACATTAGAAATATTAAAATAAATTTGATTGTCAAACAATGACAAGAGATTAGAGAAATTAAAAACAGTGATTCAATATATCAATATAAGATTAAAAGCAAACATTAAAAAATCTTCAAATATCCTAGAAATAAACATAGAGAAATATGAAAAGATGCTTAGTTGACACATAATCATATGAGGTTTCTCAAAAAAAGAAGAAGAGTAATTATCATTACCTTGTTCAAAATGTGTAAATAATAAGGAAAAAGATAGTTTATAGGATCAAACTAGTAATGCCCCGCCAAGAAACCCTAAAGGATTCAACTACAAACACTCGAAAAGAGTGTAAAATATTTTTTTTAACAATACCGAATTCATAAACGTAAAAGATAAACATTGCAATAGAAGTTGCACAAGCGGAAGACTTAACCTTAAACTCCTAAAGGGTTTCCCAACGTGGATTACTTAATTAAACTAATCCTTACTTAAGGTCAATTAATCCACTTAAGAAGTATATATATCCATTATGAACTTAATTACACTAAACAATGATTGTTTCATACTTTGCATGAGATAACACTAACATTTCTATGCTTCATTTATGATAAAACATTCAATTACATTACACCAATGATTTTAATTAAAGATATAAATCTTATCATCTAAATCTCATCATAATACATTGCTTTTACATTGCAAGGATAACATAATATTACAATTGCACTTTAAACACCAAGTCTCATAAAAATACATAATGGTTACATCAAATTATAATTGTCATGAAGGCATACATATAAACATATGATACAACAACCACATGAGGTCCAAGAGATACAAATATGATCCAAGAAGAACAAAGAGGATCCAACCGGTACAAGGAGTGGAGTAAATCCAAGAGATGCATCTGGAGCACCTGCAAAGCTAATTCCTTGCAAGAACGTACAAACAAAATACCCGATGGAAAGTGGCACTACCACCCGACCATGTGGCCCAAAAATGACCACCCTTCCATGCTAGGACATAGTAATAAGGCCCTCAAGAAAATCACAATAAAGCATCACATGATCTAACATGTACATCGGGTACTCACATAAGGCATAAGCATACAAATATGACTCCCACAAGAGTGCTCCAAGTAAAGCCAACACAAGACTACACACTAGTGAACATAAGGGAAGAGTTTCATCGCATAGTTGGAATGGGTTATCTTGGCAGGCCTCCATAGGCCTCAGCCCCCATCTTGGGTTATCCTAGGAGCCTCTCCCAAACCCCCGACCCCCATCCATAACTCATACGGACCCAAAAAACCTTTCATGAAGGCAAGGTAGTTGGTTTGTCATTCTAGGCCTTCCCACTACATCCGGAGTCTGTACTAGCACTCAATCATGAGCGGGGCACAATTAATCTTGATTAATGTTTTAAAACCCAACCCCACTTTATTAATTAAGTTATAACTTATTACTCAAACTTCCAAGGGGTTATCATGGCAACCTCTTTGGGCCCCGACCCCCACTCAAAAGCCACTCTTCCTTATGACACTACACAACCTCCAAAGAACTCCAATGCAAAACACAAAAGTCAACTGACACAAGGAGTTCAAAACAAAACTAAAGAAACAACTTGGTTAAACAAACCTTCTACCAAGGTTAAACCAACTGGAGGTGTGAAACAGACAACTGGTCTATTCACAAGACAAGACCACAATAGGGAATAAAGCAAGTATAGCTAAAGTCAAACTTAACAAATTAACTTGCACGATCGACTCGCATTCAACAACATACCAACATAAACACGAGAATGACTCTTCAAATAAAACACCCAAATCCTCCAATTAGAGTAAATACTCAAAAGGGTACACTTGCGCACTAAACACATCCATGTTAACAAATCATTACAACCATTCAAAATATAATTAAAAGCTAATGTTATCTAATTGTAACTCTTTCAATAAACTAATTCCTCCATGATAAGAAAATCCACAATAGGGAAAAGACGCATGAAAAGGGTCTAAGTCAACATACACCCAAATATACTTGCACAATGTTTGATTTAAAATCCATACCCACACACACAAGAAAATTTTCCCTTTAAATAAAATTAAGCCATTAAATCTCCAAACCAAAAATGATCAACAAAGGATTCACTTTCATTTAAATACCATACACCCTTTAAAAGAATAAAAGCAATTCGTAGACTAAATAGGCCATCATTTAAAAAAATTATAATCTTTTCAATTAAAGCCAATTTGACTAAAAACAAGTTTCATTTGCATTCGAATTTCTAATTAATGAAAATAACAAAAAATAATATTTGAAAACTAAAATCATTATTTAAGTCAAAATAGATCTTTTCAATTAAAAATCATATTGACTAAATTTAATTGATGACTATCAATATAAACTTTATTTTCCCAAAGTAAATTATAGTTATATCCAATCAATCTTTAACACACACACACACACACACACACACACACACACACACACACACACACACAATTAAAATATACCAAAACCCACGTTAGCTGCCTGGGAAAATTAATTTTTTTAATAGCATATTAAAACAGACTGCAACATACATGTCGCCCGGTATAATTCCTCACAACGTGGAGGAGAGGGGGCTTCCACGATTGTGGAAAGCTCCCCCCATGGAGTGGGATGAGGAGCCTCCACAACCATGGAAAGCTACCCCCCACAGTTGTAGGAAGGTGATGCCCACAACAGTGGTAGCCTCTCCCCACAGTTGTGGATGTAATACCCCTTCCCTGATCAGACTCTTTTGACCTAGTTGACCATGGTTGACTTTTTCAATGGCTTATGTGGATGGTAGATACAATATGATTGTGATGTTTTTATCTAGGTATTATACTTTGGAGTGTGATTTGGTGAATATTATTATGCATTATTTCTTATTGAGGAGTAGATGTTGAGTAGGCACTATTTCTTTGAATAAGTAGATGTTAACTCTGCTTATGCATTTTATTTTATAAATGATGAAATGTTAATTTTATTTATGTGTTACTAACAATGGACTAACACATTTACTTCATGTGTGAGTTGCACTATGTATATGCCATCATGTATGTGTGGAAAGTGTATGGGGTGCGAGGGGATAATTTCCCCATCACTCACTTCGGTGAGACACGAAAAGTCGCGATTCCCCTTCACCAATGTGTTTACCATGTTTGTGTGTGTGTGTGTGGTTCGGTGATACAGGAATTGCAGGTACAAGGTACCGACTCCACCTGGCTCCACAGGTTTGAGCGTACCTAATTAACCCGATGGAATTGGAGGAGATGTTTTTAAGGCCCTAATGTCATCCCTAGCCTTGCTCGATTGTGAGTGTTGTCAGTCATTTGTCAACCCTGTCGGATTGCCAAGTAGGCCACTTTTCTGACATTGGTATGTGGATCATGTCTTTATTTTGTTTAGTGGATTTTGTGTGTTTTTCGTTTTGTGATTTGTTATATCCTTCTAGTGTGTTCTATGTGAAATTAATTAGTTTACCTTAGGATAATTTTGGGTTAAAGTGTATTATCATGAATAAATTAAATTAGGGATAAATTGGAAATGGACCCCTAGAATTGAAACAAATAAATCGTTTTCACCAAGTTATCCAATTATATATATATATATATATATATATATATATATATATATATATAGTATATGGTGAAAATGGATAACAATAATAACAATATTGAAAGGCTAAATGAATTCAACCACAAAACCCTAGCCTAACAATCAACAAAGATCCACCATAACATATGAAGATTACCTAAGACAATGCAAATCAAATGAAATCACAAAGATTATACCATCACATGTCCAATAGGGTTTTGATCTCCATTCTTCCTATCTCCATTGATCTTGCTTGATATATTTGCTCTCAGATTTTATATGCACAAGAGCTCAACAAAGAATGGAATGTGGTTGCAAGTAGGATCGTAGTGTAGTCAATTGCATAAAAGATGATTAGCATGAATGATTAGAATGATTGATTAGCCTCGGTGATTAGGGTTTGATAATGAAGGAAGCATCTCCTTATATAGAAGACACTATATGAAATGGAGGGATAAGATTGAGAGGTGTAAAAGGAGGTCGGCTATGATTAGAGGGTAGGTAAAAGAAATAATAAAATAATGAAAGGGGTAGGTAGTGTATGAATTAAGAGATGAATGACATGTGTCATAGGTAGAAAAGGCTAATGAATTAATTAAATAAATAAAGATTTATTTAATTAATAGAAGAAGTGGGATCAATTAAATAAACAAGATATTTATTTAATTTAGGAAAAGGATAATTTAAATAAATAAATGTATTTATTTAAATGAGAAATAAGGCTAGAAGAGGATAAATGAATTAATTAAATAAATAAATATTTATTTAATTAATAGAAGAATTAGGCTTAGATAATTAAATAAATAAAATATTTATTTAATTAGACTGGACAATTTTAGGTGTCTACATTTTGCCCCTCTTTGAGACAATGCGGCTTGTCGCGTTGTTTCAAAGAAGATAAGATGAACTGATACAGAGTTGCCCCAGAATGGGAATGATATGCCCCCTCGAGAGATTGGATGAAAATGTCTGAAAAGATTGCAGACAATCTCTCGATAAGAAAGACAAGATAGAATGGATTGACTGGATAAAGTGACAAAGTCACGGGATAACGAAGACTGACTTAGGAAATGAATGCGAGGGCTAGGGTAGGCTATAAGATAGACCACGGGGGAAAATACATCCTCATTGTCATCTACACATTCACAAGAGCATATTGCAGAGCGAAAATAGAGTAGGAGCAGTCAGCAGCGATGGCTTTCACTCACAGATTCGACCGCGTTCGCCGATTTCAGAGGCCAGCAGAGGCAGGAGAGCCGGTAAGTACCACCAAACCTCCTCGTACTTTGACGCATTTAATTTTTTCATTAATGCATGTCGAATAGGGTAATAAATGCGCTTAGACTAGGGTCTAAAAAGTGTCAAAAAATGTTCAGGCGCGTCTGCGTTGGTGCCAGGCGCGTCTATGTCAAGAAGGCGCGTCTGTGTTTTTCAGGCGCGTCTATGCAGTCTTTGAGCGCGTTTATGTCATGTAAGCGCGTTTGCATTTGAAAAGTATGAATTTGCATCTTCTAGGTCAAATTGGCAGTTATGTGATGAACATATACTATCGATTGGATAAGTTGCTGAGGGGATATACTCAAGCAGGTCCTCTAGGAAGACTAGGATAGATCAAGGCACTTTGTGATGAACAGTGAGTACCAAGATAGAGTACTTTGTGATGAACAGGGAGTACTGAAATATGAGCAGCACTTTGTGATGAACAAGGAGTGTCACACACGTAGTACTTTGTGATGAACAGTGAGTACCACTAGGATAAATAGCAAAACTTTGTGATGAACAGTGAGTGTCACTAGGGTAGATAGCCATATTTATTTAGATAGCAAGTAGCATTTTGTGATAAACAGTGAATGCCACTATAACTGACATGATTGAGTTGTTTGACTGCAGGAGTATTTGCCGATGCTAAAGTCACGGGAGAGATTTCCGTCGACGCAGAGGTTGCGACCTGAGTTGTCGCTCGAGGATAGAGCTGCCATCGAGGAGATGGGTTTGAGACATGTGTTGTATGTGCCTGAGTTTCGGGCAAACATGGGTTTGCTGACTGCGTTGGTTGAGAGATGGCACTCTGAGACGTGCACGTTTCATCTACCGATGGGTGAGATGATAGTCACCCTAGAGGATGTATATAGGATTATGCGGATACCAATTGATGGGGAGCTGATTTCGTACGATCGAGACGGAGACAGGGATGCCCTTAGACGAGTGTTCTAGGATCCAAGACTGGAGATGAGGGTGGGACATGTGGCATGGGATACCATGACATGGATAGGATTAGCACTACCAATAGTGTTGGCAGGAGTGATTAGTGAGTTCCTCTGTATCAGTTTTGTACCATTTTGTATAATGATGTAGACACCTGCGGGTGATTGTAGCCATATGATTTTGACATCATTGTATCATGACACTTTATATATATATATGAGATGATTCATCTTTGCGGCAGCTATATGCATGTGTACCTATGTGATGAGATGTTCTTATGTGATGCTTATGATATGGATGCAAATATGTATATGATGCAATGCAATATTTTTTTTTTTTGTTCGTTTATGTTTTATATGTGTATGCATGATGCAAATGTGAATGTATGTAATGCAAATGAATATGATAATGCAAATAACTATTTACATGATGAGAATATAAAATGTTCTAACATGTGTTGTGTGCAGGATGTGATGCAATTGTGATATCTATATGTATATATGGAATGCTAACATGTGATAATGTAGGTGAAACTACATGAAATGCAAATGTTTTTGGCGTGTCATTATACTCAGTCATGTGATAGTAGGCTACGCGGACTCGAGAAGGATGATGGAAGTCAATCAAGAAAGGGGGGATGAAAGACAGAAGATATGAAAGTCAAAGAGCTTCTTGTACGTTATCATCATTGAGCTTTATTATGGCAAAATAGGTTATGACAATCGAGGCATATGTTCGACCCAGAAAGTCATTGTACCTGTTTGCATGGAGATAAGATAGTTGCAAACAAGGAATGCCCCAATTCATACTAGACTCACAGTGTCCTCATATCCTCGGACAAGTCATAGCATTACTAAGAGACAATCCACAGACAGAAAATACAAATAGGTGACGATACCCCATCCTCGCCTTTCTAGTCAAAGACATCCTGGAGATAGAATCTCTAGTCAAAGACATCCTGGAAAAGCTAAAAGACATGTCACCAGAAAGATAAAATCAAAAGAAAACCAAGACTCGACACCAACACCCACTATAGTCCTCAAGTTTAGTGTCTCTTGTCACCTGTATAAGTCTTATTTGATTGTGGTCACAATGTTTACTTTCACAGAAAGGATAGATAGCACTAAACCATAATATTGTCTGAGTTTGTTGAAAGATTTGATTTGTTGAAGCCCATTGTTGCTGCTGTGTCTCATCTGAAACTGACTGAATCCACGAAACTGATACTTTATTGCGGAGAAGATGAAACTTTATTGCGGATCTGTGATGCAAATGTTGCTTTATTGCGGATTGTGCGTGGATAGACTAAAGAAAGCTGGAAGAAATTGTACTCCTCGAAACATGTGATGTTCTCAGTTCCACACCCATTACTAGACGTAGGATTTTGCCTTAGCCACAGATAAGATCTGATTTATTATGGATGGAAAGGGATGAAAAGGAATGTTTATTATGAATGGCTAACCAATCTTGGGTAGATCAATTGACAAGCCATGATGGGAATGGGTAAGTTTGTTATGAACGAATAGGTTGTGAGTGTGTGCAAAGTGAAATGATGAAAGAGAATCCTGAAGGAGGGAGGAGCAATGTCTCTACACATGGCGCTGGTGACCCAGTTTTCACCATGGTACTTGCCCAGGGTGCCACCGAAGTGGTTTTCACCGTTGGACGAAATTATTTCTCTTTACTTTTTTCGATTTTTCAATGTTTTTTGTGTCACAAGGCGCCTGTTTGCCAGGTTTTCACCAAGTAACGATTTTTTTGTTTTATAATTTTTTTTGTATTTTTTTTATTTTTTTGGTATTTTTGAAATTAGGATACTCTGAAGAGCTATGCGTAGAACCTGCGAAGGTGCATGCTGTTGATAGGATCCTCCAAAGGTTTACCTTCTGTAGTTGAGAGCTGATACGCACCAGATCCATATGTTGCTGTAATGATGTAGGGACCAAGCTAGTTTGGTTCGAACTTGCCCTTCTTCTCTCTGTCTTGTTGATTTTTGGGATTTTCTCTGAGAACCAAGTCACCTACCTCAAATGTGTGAGGCTTTATCTTGTGATTGTAGTTGCATTGTTCCTTGACTGAATGATGTGTAGCTTGATTGAATGTCTTCCTTGATAAAGGAACTGAGATAGAACTACTAGTGTGTGGACTACACAGGCCCGTATGCATGTCACCTGAAGAAGTTTGGGCATCCATGATAACAAAGTCCTTCAAGGAAGCTCCATTAAAGGTCCATGATGTATCACTAGAAGGGAAAGGATGTGTGGGACAAGTGGATGAGTTATGAAGGCTTATGATTGTGAAAAGAAGTGAAAGTAGGATAGCATGATGGAGACTTAGGATCAACAAGTGTTCTTTTTTACTTGAAATTTTAGAACTTTTGCCCCCAGTTATTTTGATATTAGGGGAGATCAACTCTTGCTCTTTTTGCTTCATAGGATTTTTATCCTTGACTTTGATTTTTGCAGATTCCAATAGCTTTTGATTTTGATTTGAACTAAAGGACTTATCTTTATTTTTTACTTTTAGATTTTTCTTTTCAAATCTTGATTTGTGATCCCCGATTAGTGAGGGCTTTTGTAATTGTTGTTGATCCAAGTCTGGGAGTGGAGTGGAAATGGAATGAGTGGATGAAATGGTAAAGCTATGTGAGGTCTCAAGAGGGTTGGCGATACACTCAATAGATTCTTCGTTGGAACCACTCTTACGACTATTGATATCAAGAGATGCTTGCACCACTAGAGGAGTTTTGCATTCAGACTTAGTAGCCACAACACTAGGTGGTTCACACCCAATTCCTTGCAAATTGTTTATAGATTGTTCCTGTAGACTGAATGTCTTAGGAGACAATGAGAGTTGATCAACATGAAATATATACTCACCACATCCCA
Organism: Cryptomeria japonica; assembly: GCF_030272615.1. Taxonomy (NCBI): domain Eukaryota; kingdom Viridiplantae; phylum Streptophyta; class Pinopsida; order Cupressales; family Cupressaceae; genus Cryptomeria; species Cryptomeria japonica. The sequence continues at coordinate 101,706,168 of NC_081405.1, forward strand.
TGTCTTTAAACTTGAACTTTTCTTTGATCTTTGCTTGTTTTGATGTAAAAGCTTTCAAGGATTCTGGATCCACATATGCTAATGAAGGAATAGCTTCTCGATTGACTGGGATTGTTATTTTTGACCGAGGTTGCAGATTGTTGCAATATATGAATGGATTTGGATCCGCTTTGATGGTCACTTCAACTCCATTGTGTGGAAACTTGATACATCGATGATATGTAGATGGTATTGTGCTCATCTCATGAATCCAAGGACGTCCTAGCAATATGTTGTATGTGAGATCCAGGTCTAGGACTTGACAAACCACATCCTTTGTAACTGGCCCAACTCTGAGAGGTAAGGTGGCTGTACCCTTGGATGAATGCTCTTCATCATCATATGCTTTGATAGTAATTTTGTTTGTAGAATTCACGGCTTTGTCAGAATATCCCAATTGTTTAATAGTGCTCAATGTACAAATGTTTAGACCTACTCCTCCATCTATCAGGACTCTTTTTATTCGATGTTTGTGTATGAAGGCTTCAATGTGTAGTGGTGCATTATGTGGCTGACTTACAGAGGCATCATCGGCTTCGGTGAAAGTAAGGGAGTGTGGAATGGAAAGGTATCCCACCATGGCTTGAAACTAGTCCACGTTCAGATCAGTAGGAATAGCAGTATCTCTCAAGATTTTGTCAAGAATAGCTTTATGTGCGGGAGATATGCGTAATAGCTCAAGGATTGAAATGAGCGCAGGTGTCTTCCCTAACTGTTCTACAAGGTCATACTCAGGTTTGGTTGATGAAGAAGCGGTGTTTTTAATTGGAGCACCTTGCAAAGTGAATTTACTTCGACGAGTTGTAACATGACATTCAGAGGTAGGTTCGGAAGAAGATCCAATACCTTTTAGGACAATCTTGGGTCTCTGAGTAGAATTCTCGGACGCTTTGTCCTTGATGATAATAGTAGAGACGTAATTGTCCATCGATATGTGATTGATAGTTGAATCATAGTTATAGGATGCTCTGGTATAGTTGGTTTGGTCATCTGTGGCTTTAGCTTTTCCCTTGTCATGTTTTGGGAATGGTTCCTTAAACATCTCATGTTCTTGATTGGATGAATGTCCCTCAATCTCAATATCACCTCTATCAATGAGATCTTGTATGATGTTCTTCAATCGATGACAATTTCCTGTCTTATGACCCTTGCTCTTATGAAATTCACAATACTCATCATCATTCCACCAATTTGGTTTGACCTTTGGTTCATATGGCGGGAAATCTGGAATTGTGATCACCTTGTTTGCCACTAACTTCTTGAAAACTGACTCAAGTGGTTCTCCCAACGGGGTATACTTCCTTCGTGATCTAGAAGTTGTTTGAGTATTCACTTGATTGTTTGTAGAACTTGATCCAGAAAAAATGAATTTGGGTCGCACTATGTTGGCATCAACAACACCATCATTGACTGTTTTCTTGTTTTTATTCCAACATCTTGGCTTGTCTTTTCCTTTAAAGTCATCTTTGTTTTCCTTGAATATTTTAATGACTCCTTGTTCAATTAGGACCTTTTCTGTCGCTAAGCCTTTTTCAATGACGTCCTTGAAGGTGGACAAACAAGCTTTCCTTAAGTCATAACCAATCTCTTTGTTAACATTTTGGGTGAACATTTCTACCATTTGTTTTTGTGGAATTTCACAAGAGCATCTGCTGGCTAGATTTCTCCATCTTTGTAAAATGATGCAAAAGATTCTCCCTCTTTTTGCTTAGTATTGCACAAAGTAGTGACTGATATGTCTGTCTCTATGTTGTAGGAGAAATGTTGAATAAATGCCTCTGCTAAGTCACCCCATGACTTAATTCCAGGTGGAAGTTGGGAGAACCATTCCATATCTTGATCACCTAAGCTTTGTGGGAATAATCTCATCAAATATGTCTCTTCTACTACTACCTCAATGCAAGCTGTGAAAAATTGTCTTATGTGTGCCTTAGGATCCCCTTTTCCTCTATACTTATCAAATTTAGGCATCACAAAGTGTGTAGGAAAAGGAGGCATTGGAATGCTCTTGTCAAATGGATAAGGACATATGTCTCTCATTGTGTATGTTGGCTTTGGTGTATTTATGTCCTCCATTTTCTTTTGTAAGTCCCTGATTTGTTGCTCCAAATTGCTCTTAGGTGGAGATCGACTTCTTGGACCATACCCCATGCTTGAGGCACCAATTGGAGGAGGAGCATGTTGCATATATGGATGATATTGATCATACACATGTTCATATGGAGGAGGTCTGTAATGATGTTGTGTATATGGACCACTTGGTATAGATTCATGTTGAGGAACCCCATATCTATTTTGCACGTGTATACCATATTCTACAGGCATGTCATGTTCCATTGTGTTGCCCCAAAATTTGACATGAGGTTTCCTTGTGTCTAAATTTTGAGCATGACTTTGAACATCCAATTGTTTTGGTGGTTGATCCTTAGCATTAGTATGTGATTGAGCATATTTGTCTGCATAAGACTTCCATAATGGTCTACGAAGGTAAGTATCATATGTTTCACCATGTGTATGTGGGACCTCTGGTTTTTGAAGCAAAGCTGATGGTGATTCAAGTACCATATGTGGTCCTCTATTTCCTCCACTATTAGGTCTCCTTTGATCCATATTGGAGTGAGGTTGTTGCAAAGGTTTATGTTCCATTATTTGAGACATGTCAAAATCATGAGGTATCGTGGCTCCACTTTGTGCCATCATTTGTAAGAAGTATTGTCTATCCCTCCTCATTATTTCCTCAACCAATCGATTGAAATGGGGATTCATAATGGATTCTTCCACATCTGCTGAATGTACTGAAAAGTTGTCCACATTGTCATTTTGTGTAGCATTGTTGTTTATAGTGTCCATGTTCTCAACATTTGGAATGTTTCTATAGGCATCCATGTCAGGTAATGTAGTATGATCAGAATTGAAAAAGATATCATTGTCATACTCATAAGAACTCATGTTTGCGGACTCTTGAGCCTCTTTAGTTTCTCTCCTAGATTTTTGAAGATGGGTTTCAACCATGAACTAGGTATTGACCAAGATGTGAGAGACTAGATGAAAAATGGAAAGAGTATGGAAGACCAAGAGTTGGATGGAATGTAAATGAATCTGAAGTGTACTTGCAATGTCCAAAGTGTAAGACCAAGCATGTATGTAGTAGAGTAGGTGTGACTTCCAAAGAGAGGATAGTTTCTCTTGATGAGGTAGGTTGACCTTGACTCTAAGTAAAACCAAATGAGACCCAAAGGTAAGAAACCTTGATGAGGGACCACTTAGCAAAGTGTTGTTGTATGTAGTGTGTTGACAAAGTATGATGAGGACAAGCAAGTGACCTTTTGACTCAAGTTTAGACAAATGTAAATGTAATGTAAGGTGTAAAGCAATGATGGATTTTGTGAGACCCAAAGACAAGTTGAATGCTAGATGAAAACCTGGAGAAACAACCTGGGAAGCTCAAGAATTCCGAAACTGATTGCTGCTAGACTGTAAAATTCTTCCAATTTGTGAAGTTGTGACCAAATCTGAATGTTTGACTGTTTTTCGTTACAAGAGGACACAATGTTGATGAGGACTCAATGTTCGCAAGTGTTTAGACTCTCCAAGAAAAGTGTGTTGTTTGATGTAAAAATGTTTTGCATACACTTGAAAACACAAAAGACACAATGTTTTGCTGTTTGGTTTTGAATGTTTTGAATGTTTAAAATAAGTCAAGCACAATTCTTATGGTTGGCCAAGACAATAGTTGTTGATCCCACATGAGGTTTTACCCCCGAGGCTACGCTATTCAGAGCAGATACTTAGATGCTTGACCTCACTGGCTCCACCCTCGGCACTCACTTCTCGGGTCAGCCAAGCATCAGTCCCCACGAAAACTCCCCGTGGTGAACTTTGTATCTCTACTAAGAACCATATGTGTGTGGGCCGCTACCAGAGGTTCGACCTCCTGCCCCAACAACTAGAAGGATTTGGGCTTCTAAAACAAAAAGGTGCTAGTAAGGGCATCTGCTCATGTGGCCATACATGCGGCACTTTCAGCTCTGTAAATACAGAAGGCTCCCAGCCGGTAGGGGTTACGCCCTACAAATGATCAAATAAATTTGATCAAACAGGTTTATGGGGAGACATAGTGTCGGTATGAACTAATCAGTACACGTTATCCATAGTTTTCACCATGAATACAGTTGTTTATAGTGGTTCGGAAGAGGTGGCTTTTCCTCGCTACCACTTGGGTCGTTCTCTTCTCACTAGTAGTCCTAATGACCACACGGGAAGACAGGCCCTCTAAAGATTAAACAAAAAGAGCCTATTGCTCAAGACACAAAAGACAATGATTCAATTTTAGTGCACCAATTGAAGTGTTTGCTAGTCTATGAAAACAAGAAACACAATAAAAATCCAAAAACCCTTGCCAAGGACCTGCAACAAAGATTTATTAGTAGTTTGGATTGTTTCAAATGATCACCCCTTCCTGCAAGCACACAAGTTAGGTAAATTTTAGATCCAAAAGACTTTGTGAAATAGGGGCCTTCAACAATGCGTTTTGTTGACCAATTCAAAGATCTGATTCATCATAAAAAAAGACCACCTATAAAATTTCAAGAGATTTCCAGAAATGTAAGAAAATCCAAAAAATTTGCCAATTTGCTCCAAAAATTAATTTTTTATGAAAAATCATAAAAAAATCATATAAAATGAAAAATCAATCCAAAAAATTTGAAATTTTTACTGGAGAGTCTTGATGGTCTTCCAAACTTTCACAAAAAAATTTCTGCAACAAATCCAAGCAGTTTGTGAGATATGAGTAAAATAATGCAAAACCCTAATTTTCAAAGATTTGATTTTTGAGGAATGATTTTGCATCAAATTTAAAATCACAAAGAACAGATCCTATTTATAATTATGAGAGATTTCCAAAAATGTAAGAAAATCCGAAAAATTTGCTAATTTTCTCTCAAAATTAATTTTTTATGAAAAATCATAAACAATTCATATAAAATGCAAAATCAATCCAAAAAATCTAAAATTTTTACTAAATCTTTCTGATACTTTTCCTGACTTGCACAAAAAATTTTATGTCAAAATTCAAATTTTTTTGTGATATCTAATCAAAATAAGGAAAAACCCTAATTTTTAAAGATCTAATTTTTAGGGAAATATTTTGCATCAAAATTAAATTCACAAAGAACAGATCCTATGTATAATTATGAGAGATTTCCAAAAATATAAGAAAATCCGAAAAAACTCTCTCATTTGCTCTCAAAATTAATTTTTTATGAAAAATCATAAAAAATTAATAGAAAATGAAAATGTACTTCAAAAATTCTGAATTTTGGATTGAGAGCTCCTGATACTTTCTTCAACCTGCAAAAAAAATTTGGTGTAAAATTTCCAAGCCGTTTATGAGATATGATCGAATCTCTCCAAGATCTTGATTTTGTGTCCAAAACCCTAGCTGCACAAGGTTATTCTCCAAATTGTTTTACAAAATAGCAATATAGGGTTAGAAAAATCTGCAAAAAACATAGATCTAAGAAAAATCCATGTCCCACCGGGCGTGCCAAAATGTATATGGTGAAAATGGATAACAATAATAACAATATTGAAAGGCTAAATGAATTCAACCACAAAACCCTAGCCTAACAATCAACAAAGATCCACCATAACATATGAAGATTACCTAAGACAATGCAAATCAAATAAAATCACAAAGATTATACCATCACATGTCCAATAGGGTTTTGATCTCCATTCTTCCTATCTCCATTGATCTTGCTTGATATATTTGCTCTCAGATTTTATATGCACAAGAGCTCAACAAAGAACGGAATGTGGTTGCAAGTAGGATCATAGTGTAGTCAATTGCATAAAAGATGATTAGCATGAATGATTAGAATGATTGATTAGCCTCAGTGATTAGGGTTTGATAATGAAGGAAGCATCTCCTTATATAGAAGACACTATATGAAATGGAGGGATAAGATTGAGAGGTGTAAAAGGAGGTCGGCTATGATTAGAGGGTAGGTAAAAGAAATAATAAAATAATGAAAGGGGTAGGTAGTGTATGAATTAAGAGATGAATGACATGTGTCATAGGTAGAAAAGGCTAATGAATTAATTAAATAAATAAAGATAGAAGAAGTGGGATCAATTAAATAAATAAGATATTTATTTAACTTAGGAAAAGGATAATTTAAATAAATAAATGTATTTATTTAAATGAGAAATAAGGTTAGAAGAGGATAAATGAATTAATTAAATAAATAAAGATTTATTTAATTAATAGAAGAATTAGGCTTAGATAATTAAATAAATAAAATATTTATTTAATTAGACTGGACAATTTTAGGTGTCTACACACACACACACACACACACACACACACACACACACACACACATATATATATATATAGTGATTTAATTTGGTGTTATGTGTTTTTTAGAAAAGGGTAATTAAATTTGTGAAAATAAAATTTCTTCTATTGACTTTTTGTATGTGAGAAAATTAGATTTATTTAAAATTTAAAAGTATTCAACTTTGTAGGAAAGTATTTTGATTTTTTGCGTTTTGTAAAAGTGAAATTTTTTAGGAAAAGAATTTGACCTAATAGATATTTTGGTAAAAAATTCTGGGAGTTTTGCCGGAGAGGGGAGTCTTTTCGTTTTGGGGGAAAAAAGATGGCTCTCTTTGAAAAAATTCTAACTTTTGGAAGGAATTGGTTGGCTCTTCCTCAAATTTCTTCTAGGAAAACATTTGCAGGTTGGATGCTCAATTCTTTTGCTTTGTTCTTCTTTTTAAATTTTTTGAGATCGTGTGACTGTTTTGTTTCTTCCTTTGTCCGGTTGAAAGAATTTGTTGTTGATAATTCTCTTTTAGCTGGATTTTCAATCTAAATCTAGTGAAATTAGAAGTAGTTCATTCCTTCCCTTTTGGGTGAAATTGGTTCATGGGGTTTTCAGATCTTTCTTTTTTTTTGGGGGGGGGGGGGGGGAGAAAGAATTTGACTGTGAAATATGGATGAACTAGAAATATCTTTAAAGTTTTGTATCTGAATCTTTGGTTCAGATTGTTAAATAAATATTTTGAATGTATTATCATTCAATTTGTTTGCCAAATATTCATACCCCGTTTATGGGCAGAGGACTAGTTTTTGTTGTTGCTGGGAAATTTCATTGTGGAAATTTTATTTTATTTTTTAATTTAAAAATAATAATAATAATAATAAAATTGTTTATGGGGGGGGCGTGGAGCCAAACCCCACGCTGTGGGTAGAGAATAAATATGAGGAGATGAATAAAAATGAAACTATCAATTAACTAATATGTGGTTATGTATGCACATCAAACATGTTCTTCATTTACACATCCTATTTATACAAAGTCAATTTGATATGCCAATTGCAATTACATTATTGTATTGTTCATACAGGTCATTATTCGAGTTGATTATTTAAAACACACAATGAAATATTTCAATGAAAACACATCCAATTCCCTCCTATACCACAATAACATGATCCTTTTACACATCCAAGATATCTTCTAACATTCAAGTACACACTAACCTCTCCAAGGCTCACATAAGGGTTTTAGGAAATCATGCGACATTCGTTTGCAACGAGAAGACATACCCAGCCATAAGTACACAAAATACAAATATTTTAATTTCTAGAAAGAAGGAGGAAGGAAGAAATACATTCAATTCACTATGAACATGCACTCAACATTTTTTATACAAGTTCTCATAACTACGACACTAAGCCCGATTACAAGTATAACACAAGCGCAAAATCATACTTTCAGACTTAAGGCAATGCATTATCCAACCTAATAAGCTTATCGGGAGAGTACAATATCAATTAAGAAGGTACATTTAATTATCTTTGATAATGAGAGTAAGTGTAGACCTAAACAAGTTACAAGAAAACAACGCACTTATAATCACATAACAAGCACTAATCATCAATAAGGAAGAGAAAGATCTGAATACACATGTTACACTCGTTTAGGGTTTTCAGATATAGTAAGAAAAATAAACAGAACACAAAACATATAAGGTCTTCACAATCCTATGCATTAATCACAAGCATACATCAGAAGGGCAAGCATACAACAAAAGGACTATATACTGCACACCAAACTAAGGACACAAGTTACACCAAAGATCCCAGTGTAACCTTGGCTCTGATACCAAGTGTAATATTGCCCCGCCAAGAAATCCTAAAGGATTCAACTACAAACACTCTTTTCGAGTATTTGTAGTTGAATCCTTTAGGGTTTCTTGGCGGGGCATTACAAAACTTATGGCCATTTGTCTTTTATTATTCATTATTGTATATTTATATATGAACATAAGGCAAATGTAATAAAATGTGCTCATATTTATTTTTTTGTTGCTTGGGAATTACCAAACCTTAGGCTTGGATTTGGCTTGGATATAAAATCCTAAGAGTTGAAATTGCTTATTGTCCACTCAAATTTATATTTTACAAAACAGATTAAAAAAAAAGAAATCTAAAGCATGCTCTCTATTAGGCTCGTATATTTTAAGAACTATTTTGAAAAAAACACCATTATGACCCTAAGCTTCATCTTAAATTTTTAACCATTTATTTTTTAAAAAGCCATATATTGTGGTTTAGATCTTTAATTACTTTTACTAATGTCTTTTTTTTTTTCCAAAAAAAACATTAATTATTGTTTTACACAATTTTTTATCCACTCATTCAAATATTAAAAAAGTTACAATTTCATAATCTATATTTTATTCTACATTCATTCAAAAAATTGTTATTCATTTATTTTGATTAGGAAAGATGCATCAACTTTGTTCACAACGTTAAGAATACAAAAATGTGAACTTTAAGCTATAAAACAAAGAAAACTCAATTTATAGGTGACAAAGGTCAATTTTGAAAAAAAAAAAAACATGAGTCTTTTGATATTGGTTCTCTAGCACTCAATGATTGGATCTCTTTGAGATCTATAATTTACAAAAAGGGCCCCAAATGACCTACTTAATCAAAATTTATGGCTTCAAAAAGTTAAAGCTCCCATATTGAAAATGTAAAAACATATATGACACATAAAAGAGTTGTAAGAGGGAATTAAATTTGTTAGTTAGTTTACGACACATTATAAGACATATTTGAACACAAGTAATAGAGCCAAAAGTTGGTGGGTAGATTATGATGAGCTCATAGTAAGTGGAAGGAATATGTTATTTTTAACTTCTGAATTCATCCTAGGATTTGGTTATTGGATTTCTAACTAGGTATTTGGGTGCCAAATTTTTTGGTGATTTTAGCTCATAGTTTCCAAGTTCTACCATTTGATAGGTTTATATATCACATATAATATTTATTGAGTGCATGAGATAGAGGTTTTGATACGAAGATTTGTAGGTACTATTATGTTACCAAAACTACTCTAGATCTCTAGTTGGTTATACTCCTATAAAAGATTAGACTCTACAAATGAATTATAATATTTTATTATTGAATAATATATTGATTTGCTTTAGAGTTTTGAGTTTTTTCTCTTGTAGGGATTTTCCTCATGTAAGCTATGGTGTTATGGTATATTACATTTATGCTTATTTCCTTATATTTATGTGATTAGTTTAATTTTTACGGACATCTCCTCTCATAGGTTAGTGTAGAATTTTTATTTTTATTTTTTAAAATAAGGGCTAAACACTTTTTGACCTGGAGCTATGAACCAGTGAGGCCACAAACGGGGGACCTCATCCCCACACTTCACTTGTTCAAATCCGTGAGCACAATGGCCCAGCGAAGGCACAAGGCCTTGCGAGCACAAAGGCCCAGCAGGGATTTGAACCATGGTGGCCGCTTCACCAATGATGTGTTTTAACCGCGACACTACATGTCTGAAGACGTTAGTGTAGAAATATTCTACACCTTTACTTCTTTTATTTTATTTTTTAAATTAGGGAGACCATCCTCAATTTTTGTATTTTTTAGGATGTATCCATTTTTAAAATTTAAAATTTATAATATATTCATAAAAAGAAAGACATCAATACCTATACTAATATATGATTTTAATGAACTATCATCAAATTGATTTGCAAAATATTTAGTGTAAGTCAAAAAATAGGGGGAGCACATGTGCTACTATTTTATATTTTTGGGTTAAAAAAAGAACCATTTGTGCACCCCCAAAACTTGATGTTTTTAATCTCTACCATTTAAAGAACTTGGTAATTTAGTCACTACATTCTAGGCACTATTATTCTTATTCTTATCACACTGTGAATTTTTAAGCACGTGAATGGTATTTATTCTCATTAAAGTTTAATTTTTGATGATTTAAAATAAAGTGGTCATTTTTAACTCTCATTTGGCTACCATTTCCATGCACTCACCCATAACAATAGCAATAGTGTTGTCAAGGGTCATCTATCAAAAGGAGATAGTTTTAAATGGATTTGGACTATTACTAGTAGGACAAGTAATGAGAGGTTGTAAATTGAAGCTTTTTCTTTTGAAGGAATACAAAAAAAGTCCCAACATTTGGCATATCATGAGAGGAGAATTGTCCCATTTTATGGAGAGGGTTAATGGATTCAACCTAAGCTTGAACTAAAAAATTTCACCAGGTCATAAAAAGCTAGGAAAGTAAAATTTAAAAGGGTTTGTTTAAGGTCTTAGAGGAAGAAATTAATGTGGGTATATGTCTATCAATAGAAGGTGTGAAGCATACAAAACAAGGAAAACTAAAAAGAATGAAGATATTGAGATCTTCTTAAGAGGTACTGAGAAGTTAGTTAGATTTCAAGTTGGTTACCTTAAAGAATATCTACTTAGGTAGTGGGATGAGGTGAGCATCCAATTGGGCAAACATATAATGTTGGAAGGAAGGTACAAGTGAGTCATTTCCTTCCACTTCTCCTTGCTTAACCACTTTAGACATAAAATCTAGTCATATTTGAACCTTTTACCTACTCAAATCCTTGGAATTTTTTGTGGTAGATGTATGATTAGAAAACATAGAAATTTAGGTCCATGAAGTGTTGATCTATCTACTATAAAAATTTGTTAAGGCCAAAGAGCTAGATTTGTAACCTTCTGCAAAGTTATTGCTTGTGGAGACTATTTGTCCTAATGACAACCCTTACAATCCCTCTCTCGTTAAGTTGTGCACCTTCCCCAAATCAATTTCCATTAAAAATCACTTGGAGAAGGTTCATGATTTAGGGCCTAAGTCTAGTGCAAATAAGACAAGTTGTTTTGAGTATGAAGGAAAATAGGGATAAGGACAAGGGATATGAATCATAGAGGAGATCTAAGTTGGTGGATGGAAAAGTTAAAGTTGGCAAAGGAAAGAGGATCATAAGGAATAATAATTCATTTGGGGAGGATATACAATATAAACTATTCAAATGATAAGTCCTTTAGAAATTGTAAATCTCTAAACCCTTATAAGGAAGTTAATCCTACTTTGGATAAGGATGATGCTAAAAATCATGCAAGTAATGTAGAAGGGGGGAGCTTCTTAAAGGATTTAAAAAGTATAGAGGAATGTCTTGAAAAGGATTTTAGCCTTCAATACAATATTTTGAAGTGGTTCAAGATGGAGTTTATGAGAGATCAAAAGTTATTTGTGCTAGCTATATAAAGAGAACAATGGGGAATGGCTTCAATCCAAGCTTCCTATCAAGTTCAATAAGGACAATTGAATAATGTTAAGACATGTATGTGATATAAAAAATGATAAGGAAAATATTAACTCTATTACATGAATGAGATTGAAATGAATCATTGATACCTAAATGTCTTGTTGAACAAGCTATTGGAACATAACAAGACTAACATTAAGAACTCTACTATCAGCATAATTATTCAAGAGAATATGTTGAAAAGGAAAATGAGAAGTCTTGAACAAGCCCAAGTAAAAGGACAAGGAATCAAATGAGGTGAAAGGAGAACACACTCTTTATTTGGATGGTGAGGTGATGGAGGGTCATTTGGGATTCAAAAGGGAGGAATGGAATATAGTGGACTTGTTGAAGAATCTTTCCCTTTCCTATCTTGTTCTTATGTTGTTGGTCTATTGTTTGGGGAGACTATTGTTTTCCTGTAATGCATATAAACTTTTAATGTTTATCTTCTAATTGTTGAAAAAGATTTGGGCCCTTTCAAAGATCCACTTTTGACCTATTAATAAAAATAAACATATTATATGTTATAATTTTTTGAAGTTATATCTAGGTGACTTCATTTGACCCTCGTGCACACCACACAAATCGATCTATTGCATCCTTTAAAATTACAACACACATATAGGAGGGGGAAATGCTACTACTAGGGTGCCACAATAGTAAGTTCAATCTAAGGAGGTTTAATTGAACCATCTTTGCACATTTCAAACAATAGCCCTTTGCCGTAAACATAGTTTCTAAGAGGGGGTTCAGTCCTACCACAAAGTGCCACACAATTGCTAACATGACTTTATCTAAGGGACTTCAATCGTTTCCCCCTACATCAAACTTAATGTTTCTTGGTGTGATTTTTTGTCTCATTTATTTATTTTTGTCTAAAAGTGGGACTTATCATTGTATTTTCACCCAAACATCTAAACTGCATTAAAAATATTAGTTTTGTAAAAAGATTGTAAGTCAATTGATAATAATGATGATATGTTACTTGATTACATTACCTACCGAAATTCAAATAAGTCAATCAATAATAAAAATAATATGTTACTTGATTACACTATATGCCAAAATTCAAATTCTAAATTACTGAAAAATAACTTCCCATATATATATAAAAGACTGTTTCCATATATAAAAATGTTTCCTTACTACTAAATATAAAAGTATGTTTACACAAAGATCTGTGCAAAAATTTATATAATAACTTGCTTATTATGTTGTATTTACCGTTGCTTGATGTAAAGCAAATCTGTAGCTTCAACTCTATTTTTCCTTTTTTACTGCAAAAAGCTTTTCTACAGTGCTCACAAAATTTCCTTCAGTAGCTTAAGTTTGGATGAGGTAACTAAACAGAAAATCTTCTTTTACACTAGACCCAGTTTAACGAAACTTACATAGATTCAAGACTTGCAGAAACTTGCTTCAAATTCCCATTCTCGTCAAACATAATGTGGGTAACAACCATCCAAAGAGCATACTGTACACCAATAGAATTTTATTTTTATTGCTCAAAAAGTGAGAAAACACAGAGGTACAAGCTTGTGTTACAGTGAACCATTTATACACTGATAAATAGGATAAACCACAATCCAAAATTGCACCAACTCTAACTCTTATCGTTCTCAAACAATAAGACAATAGATGAAAAATTTGTCAATATATAAACAATGGTTCCACAATTTCATAACCAGTTTATATATTACTGACACTAAAAAACACTACTGTAAAGTGAAACTCAACAGGGATTTGTATATGTTTGTCTATAACATTACAAACATATGCAAATCATCAAACGGAGTATATTTGTTCCTCTATACAGACAACTTTATAGGGAGGCACGTAACATAAAGTGCTTCATCCATTCTAACATCACATCAACCCTAAAAACTGAGAAAATGCAAAGAGATCTAATGTTGGTTTTGTTTGTCATAGATGAACAAGTCCACAGGAGAGAGCCATCAACAATACTGCTGCTTCCTTCTCATCTTCTGCAAAGACTCTCTGGAATGAATGTGGACTGGGCTTTGCAGAAAATTTGACATTGATATTATTCTTCTTACATGAAGGAATTGACATTCTGCTTCTTTTCTTATGATGCACAAACTTGTAGTCTTCATCTTCAGTCTTCTCTTGCTTTCTTTTGGGCAATCTAGATTTGTATGCTGCAATGTGATCACCAGACCCAAATGCACAGAGCGCCCTTTTGGCCTTTCTGTACCGTATTCCACATGCGTTGCAGAGGGACTGTACCATTTTAGGAAACAAAAAAAAGCTTTTTAGCCATGTGAAGATTTCATGGTGGCAGACTTAATGTAAGGTTGTAAAACGTACTCCATAACTTTTACTTGCATTAATCCAAAATACATATTAGATCTTTCTTACATGATGGGAAAGGACAGACAAGATGCCAGTACAGTAACAGTCTAGGTAACCCAATAAAAGTTTTTTCACACAAGCATCCAAGTTTTTTCAACGAAAAGTAGTTTTCAAAATGTCTAAGAATAGAAAACCATAGGTGTGAGCTTCCCTGGTCATTATAAAAACAAATATTTAATGATATTAGATTTTTACAATTCATATAGTTGATTGTAATTATTTCTGGATTCGATTGTGAGATAGTTTTTACATTAACGTTTTGGATTACCTTCCATGATCTATCTGAATGTGATCCAAAACATTGATACAAAAACTACAAAATAATTATAGTGAAAAATGAAACATGTGATAAGGTTATAATTGTGTGTAATTTAAGATTATAGTTGTGTGCTATTACTCATATGCTATCTTGTCTGGTGCAGAAATTCTTTACTTGCCTCTTTTTCCTTGACTATGTGATCCAGTTCATTTGTTACTTTCCCCATCATTCAATGAGCTTCTTTATCTTCTAATTGTGGAAGATAAGAATTCTTATCAGGTAGATCACATGGTATTCCAATACAATAAAATCATTTTTTGTTTCTTTCTGTATTACCCATTTCCTTAATTATTCTAATTAGATAAGCATTTCTAAGGTATTTTCATGTTTAGTATCTAAATCTACAAAATATGAAATATGCTATCATTTTGCTTACCTTAGGTCCATGAGGACCGCTTCTCCAAAGAGGGGTCTTGGTAGTCTTGCAATCAACACAGATTCTAGCTGCATTGCGAGAGCCTGTAATCACACCATAATTTTGGGCTTGATGATTCTCATGGCTGCTACAATTCTTAGCTTCGGATTTTTTTGCTGCTATTTCTGGTGGCCACTGGTTGTGATCCTGAGAAGCAGAACCAATCCAGCTACTAGTCTCTCTAACTGCAGCTGCTTCCTCTGGATAATCTCTGCTCAAGCTAAGCACAAGACCAACTGATGATCTCTCATCAGGCTGAAGCCCATTAGCATCATAATAAGCTCTAGTATTTATTAGGGCACCTTTAGGTGACCAGTTGCTCTCCTCTTCAGACCCCAAACAAGCATAGTGATCATTGAACTGAAACTGAGAAGAAGAAGCAGCAGCAGCAACAGCAACAGTAGAAGAAGAAATATAATCAGTCTGATGAGGACCTGAATTCAGACTAGTATCTTCATTAACAAGAGACATATCATCATCAGTTTTGTCCATAAAACTGTGACCCAACTGGCTGCCATGAACAGAGTCCCAGGCCATAGAGATCATATTAACCTTGTTACACTCTCTTCTTTCTGCAAATGTGTAATTTTCTACTGCAGGCACAAAGCCATTGGAAGGGAGGGCGAGCTGCAAACAGCCAATATCTTTATCCTCTGTGCACAAACTCTCCTCCCAGCTTGATCGACCCAAAAAAGGAGCCTGGGACTGCAACATGATCACTTGAATTTGCAGACTCTATGGCTTCCAAAAAAAACTAAACTACAACTCAAAAAAAAAATAATCTATTCAAAACACAAACTAATGACAATCAAACCAAACTATGAGCTAAAAATTTAAAAGCCAGCATAATAATTTCATTTTCTGCTCCACAATACAATCTATTTAAAGCACAAACTCATGACAATCAAACAAAACTATTTGCTAAAAATTTAAAGACCAACATCATGATTTCTACAAGGCTGAGAACACAGACTAATTACAATCAAATCCTAGCTGAAGAACAGAGATTGTAAAAGACCAAGTCTAAACCCAGATCATGCATACAGATCTTGATAAAATACTACTCTTCTCATGAATTTTGTAGAGTGGGCTTGGCCACAAGATGTATCTATATAGACTGATGCTGACGATTAAAAGAAAAGGAACTACAACAACTGACTCAACCATAAAAAGGACTCCATGATTATTTTCAGTGGCAGAAAACGAGGATAAGGGTGGAGATGTGGGCAAGAAATTCAAGAAAAATCTAGGAATGGTGAGTACGAATAATATAGATAGATAAAGAGAAAAAAAGAGTGGAGGGTGGAGAACACAAAATCCGTGCAAGGCAAAGGATGAGCCAGCAGGGCGAGCTGGAGGATGTCAAAATCAAGTGTGTAGTTGATGGCTGGACTTTTATAAGTATTGTGTATGTTTGCACTTGCAGTCAAATTGTAATAGTTATCTTGATGGTATTGATTTAATACAATTTTGGGTATGCTCAAAAGATTGAACTTTTAGAAGTAAAACTAAAAGAAGATTTACACATATGTAAGAATCAGTTCCCAAGGAAAACAACCCAGACAGAAGCAATTTATAGCATTTGTCATATGCAACTGTGTGTTTTTAGTTTTACCTCTTGAAACAGTTAACCCACTCTTCTGACCCACAAATGGGCGTATGTTTCGTCATCTCTGGGGAACTCACGTGAAGTAGACAAATTTACTTGCAAGCACAGATGGACAGAGAGGTCCTCTGTGAGAACGTTGCAGACATTGGCGTCTGCATAAATTACAAATTTGATGTCCCTCTCATTTCAACAGATGGATGAGTTGGACGAAACCGCCTTTGTTAACGCACTCATTGAATGGTCAGGAAATCAGAATACCTCTTTAGCATCTCTGATCGCCACTGCCTGGAGATCAGATTTATACCGTTTCTCAATAAAAAAAGTTAGTCAACCAGGATCCTAGATTTTCCCCTTACTCCTGTTTGTCCCACTTCCCAATTCCAATGCACCAATCCTCTTCATAGAACTTTTCATCCTTATATTTGTTCAGTTTTGTCTAAACAGAAAATCTCATACTTCACAATTTCAATTCTATAATTAGATGTTTTTTTTTAAATGATGATTTAGATCATGTTTCATGATTTATTATATGGATGAAGAAAGCGTTTAGAAATATAAGGATTTTAATTACAAATGTTGGGAAGTTTCAATCTCTATTCAAATAATCAATTTATGACTTCAATAGATGAGATGATGAGATAAAAAGCTTGGACTATTACAATATGAAAATCTAAAACTTGTATGCAAATTTGAATTTAAGTTGCCTTAATATGAAATTACCAATTATTGGATTCATCTTCTTTATGATGCTAAAAATCAGCTAACATATCATGTTTAACAACACTATCTTACGTGAACTTATATCAACATTAAATAAAGTATAATGTCATCATAAAATAGTAGCAAAAAGACAAAAATCAACAACATAAGCAATTTATGTGGAAAAAACTCCACCAAGAAAAGAGGCCAAGTATGCATTATTTTCAAATAAATGAGATTACAACGCATTCACTCTCAGTCTTCTCTTTTCTTTCAACATGATAGCACTTGTGTACCTATGAACAACCTCTTTATGCCTCAACCTATCTTTGTTCCTATAGAGTAACTCTACATTCAATTGTTCCTCATTATTTCTACATCTAAGAAGATTTTTATATTTCAAGAGCTCTAAAGAACCAAACAAGGGGTCCAAAGAAGAATTTCCATTCCAAATGTCTCAACCCCTTGGATTATCTCCTTGGAATATAAAAGGACACCGTTTTTTCACTCCAACATTTTCTCTTCAATTTAGGTGCCCAAACTTGGAAGATAAAAATTACATTAAATGAAATAAATGATGAAATAATAAGAGACATGTATTGCCTCCTCCAAATGACCACTTGAAGAAGCCCAATAGTCACTCATTTTTCCTTTTCATTTCTCATTAACATTCTAGGCCTATATGAGGAAACCCATATTATATATTCATATCCATAAATCACCTTTATCACTGCTACTGGAATAGATCACCCATTATGAATGTATTACAAACAATAGTGAGAATAAATATTAAAAAATATTTTTCCATTACATCCTAAGTGCCTAAGGACATTATCCAAAGTTGTTGGAGTCATAAAATATGACATAAGATATACAAGGTAGATGACACCTTAATCCTAAAATTCTCCCACTTGACATCATACATTATAAATACACCCATAGGAAACACAAACAATGGAAAAACATCCCTTAGTCAATCACATACCACTTGAATCTTTCACATGCTTTCATGCTCCAACAAGATACCTACAAAAGCAACCATGATAACCACTTTCAAGCAAAGAACTCCTCACATTCTCTAACACACCACTTATAGAAGAAAAAGGAACATGTCAAGGTGAACCATATCAACTTTCACATAAACCTACATCAATAATTTCATGAACACAAGCATTAAATTCAAATGATAACAAAGGCTTAGAGTACTTGTCTTACTCATACCAATTGGAATAAAAACCACAACAAATTGCAACTCATCCAAGCTAACCATACCTCAAGCCAAAGTATGCCAATCATAGATAGTGTTAGGTCTCGGAGACAACTGAGAGGGGGGGGTGAATCAATTGTCAAATAAATTCAAACCAAAAACAACTTAACCAACTTAATGCTTAATACCAGTAAACCAGTTAAGTATGTCGGTAGACAGTTTTAACAGTTAATTGCTATACCGGTAAAGATTAATGCATGAAACATAAACACAAAGTCATCCACAACACATGACACCAATATTTGTACGTGGAAACCCTGTAAGGGGAAAAACCATAGTGGGGAACCTTACCCACAATCAGATGATACTACTACAGATAGTAAGTGTACATAAATGGGGTCTGCACATGCAGAAAGGCCAACAGCCTAGATCTCACTACTCAATCACAAAATGAGAGTCACATTGACTACAATTGGATGGTTAAATCCAATAAGAATGTACTGCACAAAATAGCATCTTCATATGCTGGATTCAGTACCGATGTAATGCTGATATGCTTTCACAAAAACCTAGCTTCACCTTCAAATGATGTCTTTGTGTATAGCTCTACTTAATCTCGCATATACCTTCACACAATTCTTTTTCGCATTCCACATTCGATCTTACAAATAAGATCTTACCTTTATACCATAACCTAAGACCAATTTTAGTAGGTCGGCTCTACAAGATATTACAATAAAAACATTTTACAAATAATATAATATCCGATGCAATAACCGATTGAGCATGTCGGCTTAATGCATTTACAACAATAATTAATCATTTTTATAGCGTGCCATGTTGATCTGGAAAAGATAAACCTGTCGGTGTAACCCTAGGTAACCCTGGACCTATTTGCCAGTAAAAGCAAATATGCAAATATGAATATACCAATGACCAAAACTCCAGGACAAGATGTCCAAATGATGTCTTCGACATCACCAAGTGTCTTCCACATCATTTCAAGTGCCGATGATCATTAAATCCTGATGGTGAACTATATACCAGTAATTGTGCAGTAGTTACTTGCTTGCCAGTGAATGCTATTAGATCTCCAAAGTGCTAGTGTTTTAGTAGGTGTTGACATCAATGACAAAACCATACCAAAATACCAACAGATAGAACTTCATGTCATTAATATATGAACTCAAAACTACAATCAAGTCTTTGTATATCCATTTGAGTCCTATCTCAATCCAACATACGAATGCACAAATGACTACAAGTCCAATGCCAACTAACAAAATTTGGATTAATACTGAAACAATCTTGTAGATATAGACAATCCACATCTAAGTCATCTCGTTGTGATAAAATGGGTAGCTATTCCACAACTTGTAGATCTAAATTTCTAATGAAACATGCAAACCCATCATCACATTAGTAATCAACAAGCCAAGATATCAAAAAGGATAACCAAACATATGTTCAAAAACTTTCATTGCATGAGTAATGTCAAATCTAAAAATAGATTGGAGCATACCAAGTCTACCTATAGTACTTCGCATAGAGAATGTGGCTAACTCCTTTATTACATAGTGTTAAAAAAACATTTAATGATACACAAATATTACAAAAAATATATGCTACAATATAGGTCTCTCACTACTAGTCCCCATAGCTCTTCCATGTTCTTCACACTCAACCATGTGAATAAGAAACTATAGGAAGAAGAACAAGACCAAAATGAGAGCCAATAAATCAAACCATATACCTTTTTCACACTAACATATACCAAGTTGTGTAAGTAAGATCTCCTTCACCATTCCCAAATTGAAAGGACATCAACATCTAGCTTTCAAATCAAATGAATATTGTAGATGTATAAAAATGACCATATTCCTAAATGAATATTTTATGTTCATTTCTCTATTTGATTAAATCCAATTTAATTAAATTATCTACATTCTTCTATTTAATTAAGTAAATTACTCAATTAAATTCACTATACCCATTTAATGAATAAATCATTTTATTCAAATTAAATCCCCCCTATCCACTTTTAATTAAATTCAAATTTAATTAAATAGTTATCCTAAATTGAATAAATCTAATTTATTTAATTGCAACCAAATTGAATTAAATTACTTTATTTCAATTAAATCCTATTATCCCTCCATCCACTTGCAAAATCCCAAACCCCTTTCTAATCCCTTCTAGAATCTTCTAATCGCTTCTAATTAACCTAATCCCTCCTCTAAACTTTGTCACATCCCTAAGCAAAGGGAAGTCACTTCTCAAACCCTCAAAGTCTTTGATAACCATTAAAGGCTTTCAACCTTCAACCACTAAATGGCTCAAAGTCTTTGATAGCCATTAAAAGCTTCCAACTTTCAACCACTTAATCCCCCAAAGTCTCCAATAACCATTAATGGTTAACTCAAACTCTCCTACATGGTTAAAACATTTGTTTTGACTCAACCTTCATCCAACCCAAGGGTCTCATCAAGCCTTTAATGCTTTGACCATGATTATCTCTTAATTATTTGCACAAAGGTTTATCCTTGGATTAACTCTTAATCTAATGGGTAAGCCTAACTTAGACTTGACCCTTAGCCTCTAGATAACCATGAGGTCTTCTCAGGCCTTTAATGCCTCCAACCCCTTCTCTCAACCCAGCCTTATGTTGACACTTGTCACCATTTCATTGGTGCCAATTGTGCACATGGATCCCCAACTTTCAAACTCAACCCTTGATTAAACCATTTAATCTTGACCATCCATTGCCCTATTTTTGCTATAAATAGAGCTCTCATTCCTCCATTTTTAACAACAATCCTTCAAATTTGTAGCATCACACTTATGCTCAAATACATTCAAGCTTTCATATGCTCATCATTTTAGCCTCTCTTTCAATCAGGAATTAGACTAAATATGCATGTTTAGAATAATTTCTTTATCATTTTAGTTCAATCATAGACTAAATATAGTATGCTAGGATAGTACTCATACTAACCTTGTCATCTTATCATCTAGTTTATTGCATTCTTAGAATCATACATAGCTTAACATCCATTTCATTCTAAAATCTATCAAGACATCCCTCGTTCTTGCATTTGCCATCCCTAAACCATTTTGCTCAGTAATCTGAGAGCAAAAACATTGGTTTGAGGGACATTGTGAGATAGAGAACCATGGGACCCTCTTTGGGAAGCTGAATAATACGTTATTACTCCATAGCTTGCACCAAGAAGTCTTGTGTGTGTGTGTGGATAAGTCATTTTGAAATATTTTCACATATTGAGTTTTATCAACCCACTTTTCCCGCATATATTTCTAGCGCCCACCGTGGGGCCCGACCCCAAATAACAAATCAGTTTTTCAAACTAATCACTTTTGCAGGTCCGCGGGAAACAGGAATCAGCACGTGGGAAACATTCCCTAGCGCATCTGGTTAACAGTCTAGCGCATCCCGCTTACTGTTTAGCGCGTGGGGTCTATACTTTAGCGCGTGAAGACCTTTCTTTAGCGCATGACTGCCACTAATATTTTCCTGTAGGTCTCGACGCGGGCGAAACATAGAGTAGCACATGCAGTAAACGGAATAGCACATCCATCTCACAGTTCAGCGCTTGTAGGTCATCATCCAGCGCGTGCGATTCAAACGTTAGCGCATCAAATATCCAATTTTCCTACAGGGCTCAGCGAGAGAGAGAAAAAGACAGAATAGCGCTTCCAACATACAGAGTAGCGCATCAGAAAACAGAGTAGCACGTTGATACTTAGTTTTAGCACATCAAGTGTATATCATAGCGCATATAGTCTGTTATGTAGCGCATCAAAAGACAGAAACAAAAAATTGTAACCGAAAAGTAAAATTTTAGACTTGTTGAAGTCCACAAAATCCTCCGTTTTTCCTAACTACTGTGGTGGTATTTTGCAGGATTTTTGACATTTTATTGTAGGGGGAGGAGCTTAGTGATTTTTTTGTAGCACTATAAATTGTTTAAATTTTACTAGCTTGTTCAAGTTAGTTAAAATTTGAAGTCTTTTTAATTCTAGTTAAATAAAAATTGAACTCACCTTACTTTGGGTTGTAAAAAGAACCACAACACAACAATTTTCATTTTTGCAACAAAGGGATTTAAAACAAACTTCACCATCCTTTGGTGCATAAAAGGATTCACTTCAAATTTCTGTCAAGTAAAAGAATCACACAAATCCAGAGTCAGTTACAACTAAAGAGGGAAGATATTCCCCTTTTAACGATTTCTTTCGCTGACCAAAACATCGAATTTTCTTTGTTGACCATTTCTTTTTCATAGATCAGACAATCATTGCTTTGAAAGGATAAAATAAACACCATATGTTTGTGGAGCAACATCTCCACATAAATTTTAGCAAAATATTGAATTGAAAAGATAAAATAAACCAAATTGATTGCTTTGTCTCGAAAGTGGAAGGAATATGCTCTCCCCTTAACTTGGTGATCAAAAATTCAGACCACTCTTACAGCTTTCTTTAAATTCAAGCAATAAAACCTTTAGCAGGCCTGCCTTCCCGAGGAGTTGGAATCAACTCTCAAAGCCATTTATGGCCGGTGTGAAGGGAACGACCTAAGTGGGGAACGGCTTTGACGCCAAGAATTCCAACCCACTATAATCAAATGTGGAAAGTGACGAAAGTCCTTTTCAACAGTTGCGTGCAGTGATTAGCCTTCCCCCAGTATCCTTGAGATACGTAAAGCCTTTGTTCTAAAGGTTGGGAAGCCTCCTGAGGGAGTTTATCACTGACGGCCGAACAGGAAGCCTGATTATGAACCATAGAAATAGAAACTTTGAGCCGAGTCAGTAACCAGACATTTATAACATCATAGTGCAAGGGTGGGGAAGAATCCACCCCCAAGATTACTCACCATATATCTCCCAAGATAACTACTCAACTGTGAAGCGATTCACTTTGAGTTAATTTCTGGAAAAAGGCAAAAAAACGGGCGCCCTCTAGGGGGTGACACGGCTGTTTGAGCTGACGGAGTATCGAGACTAGTGGGCTATGATGTTATTTATGACCCTTGACTAAAAAGTCTTTCTGAAGTGTATTACTTGTATCCAAACCTGTTAAAACATTGGGGATTTGAACACATCCTCGCAGAACATACACTTTTTGTTAGATTAGGCAAAAATGGTTGTACTTTTTATGTTGTGCTTGCATTTATTACCTCAGAAAATCATCCATCAAGCTTGAAAAATTCACAAAAAAATTTCAAAATCGACAAAAACTGAACCAAAAAAAAATCATCAAGGCAGTTTAGCGCATCAGAGCAATCTCTTAGCGCGTGGAATACTTCTGCTAGCGCATCCAAACCTCAAGTTAGCGCGTTGGTTCAAAATAGTAGTGTTTTCATCTTAAGGCAAAATAGTGTAAAGTCCTTTAGCGCATCCGAAAAACAATCTAGCGCGTGGAAGCAACATCTTAGCGCGTAGGATCCAAAAATTAGCGCATAAAGTCAAACAGTTAGCGCATCACAGGTCTAGGGTAGCGTATAGCTTTTTCAACAGTTAGACAACAATTTTTAAACAGTCCGAACTTTAGCGCGTGGAAACAACAGCTTAGCGCATGAAAACCAAAAATTAGCGCATACAGTCAAATAGTTAGCACATGATATTTCCAGGATAGCACATAACTTTTTCAACAGTTAGACAACAATTTTTCAAAAATCCAAACTTTAGCACGTGTCTGGGGGCAGCCTAGCACGTGTGGTTATTCTTTTAGCGCATCGAGTAATTTCAGTAGCGCATATAGACTTTGTTCTAGCACGTGATCTAAAAACAGAAAAACAGAGAACAAACCGAGAAAATTTTGAAAATTTCAAAAACATTTTTAGAAGCCTTTTTCATCAAAAATCATTTTTCATCAAACCAGAGTGACAAACAAACTACTAAAACTATTTCTTGAGCTCAATTTGTGTCAAAACAAAAGTTGTCAGAATCCTAAACAAATCGCACAATAGAGGATGTCTCTCCTATCATAATCCGGAAATTTCATCATCAGTATCATCAGAATCCTTTACCATCTTACGGATTCTTATCTCAAAACACTTGTTTAGAATTTTCAAATTGTCAAATCCAGTTTCCAGATTGGGAAGCTTTTATCCATATCATTTGACACGCTTTGTCGTGAAGGGGCATCTAAACCTTCCCAAATTCATCAAGAGAAATAAGTTTTTATACATCAATCGTCAACTCTTCAAATCTCATCAGGTATTCCTTCATCACGTCAAACGTTACATCCAAAACAAATCTAGCGAATTTGACAAAGAGCCTTTGAAAACAAGAGCATACTGTCAAAAGTCTGCTTTTAATCAAACCATAAACCACGGAGGAAAGATCCATCTAGCATTCTTGCCCGACGAGTGCATCACATACAACACATCTCGGCCAGAACCACCAACACCCGAGCAACATATCAACGAGGCTTTTGTCCCCTTCATCATTGAAAGTTTTTACTAAAAATGTCTGTTACTCGCTCTCAAAGAGACAAACAAAGAGAAGCACACGCTGAGTCCAGTATGAATCAAAGATTATCAAATCCTTTCGAAGTTCCACCCGTAGAAGAACCGGAAATTACTGACGCACTTCTTTGGGAATGTCAAGAAAACCCTTCCTTCCAAAAACTTGTCGAAAAACTCATGGAAAATGACAAAGAGAAATATCTACTTATGCTCACAAGTAAAGGCGTTAAACTTCCTGAAGATTTCAACCCAAACATTTTTCAAACCGAATCTCGACAATATGCATATCAAGAACAACATAGAGAAGAAAAAACTCACATACCTGAACAACATATTCCCGAGCAACACATTCTAGAACAACGCATACCAGAAATGTGTATACCTGAGCTAGAAACACCAGAGCAAAATATACCATTTACCACACCTTTTCAACTGAGAACCAATACAAGGCAAGAAATTTTTCCTCGACAAGACAATATACCTTTGGCAGCCCTTACTCAACAAATGCAAATGTTGCAAAGGCAAATACAGGATATGCAACAAGGGACAACAGTGCAGTACTCTTTAAACGAAATCTGTCCTTACCCATTTGACAGAAGCTTGAACATGGTGCCTTTTCCTCCAAACTCAGACATTCCCAAATTTGATAAATATGATGGGAAAAGTGATCCCCGGGATCATGTTCGAGAATTTTGCACACTGAGCCTTGAATTTTCTCATGATGACATCTATTTGATGAGGTTATTCCCCAGAAGCTTGGGAGGACAAACCATGGAATGGTTATCCAAAATTTCACCACCTGTCAGATCATTTGATGAATTGGTTAATAAATTCATAACCCACTATTCCTATAACATCCAACATGCCATAACCATGCTAGATGTTTGCAATACCAAACAAAAGAACAACGAAACATTCATGGTGTTCCTTCAATGCTGGCGATGCATGGTATCACGATATCTTCGAGATATTCCCGAAAAGGAAAAAATGGAAATCTTCATTGATAACTTGAATGGTGAGATGAGTTACAGACTAAAACTTCAATGCATACCATCTTTTGCTAAATTGATTGAAAATGGCATTCAAGTAGAAGAAGCATGTGTCAAAAAGGGAACACTCAAATTCTACAAGGAAGGAACAAACTCATCAAACTACAATAACCAGAACAACACCAATCTTGACAAATCTCGATTCTGGACCCAAAACAAAAACGAAGGCAATAATGACTTCTATGATCCCAAATCTAAACAACTAGTGCTTGCATTATCTCGAAATCCTCAAAATACGAAAAATCCTAAAAATGCTACTCCCAGTGCTAACACATATGCACAAAACACTGATCAAGGACAACTCAACACAAACAACACCAATGATACTCAAAGCAAAAACATGAATCCAGGACCTAACAACAATTCACGCAACACGAACAATTTCCAAAAGCGCATCTTCACACCACTGGGACAATCATTAGAATCCGCATTCAGAGAACTTTTGGCAAACGAAATTTTGTCCTTGCCTCCAATCAACAACTATGAACCCCCAATCAAACCACCTTGGTGGAATGATTCACACTATTGTGATTTCCATCACAACAAGGGTCATAGAACAAATGAATGCATGCGATTGAAACACATAGTACAGGACATGATTGATCGAGGTGACTTAACGGTGGATGGTCTCAAAACAAATAATGATCAGGGAGCCTTCAAAAATTCTCTCCCTAATTACAATAAAGATGGAGCATCAACTTCAGATGATACACGCGGAGCTCGTATTAATCACATCTACAACAACACAATCAACCACATATCAGCTGAAGATCATCAAGTAAATGTCATCACCATTCGAGATCGACATGATCATGAATCTGTCAATGTAACAACCCAAACTCAGAAATATGTCTTGAAAGGTCATACTGCACCTACAACTACCACACCAAAAATCCAATATGACTTGGTCAACCAACTACGCAAGACTCCAGCTCAGATATCTATCCTGGAATTATTAAAACTATCACCAAAGCACAAAGACATATTAGAGCAAGCGCTATTGGAAACAAATGTACCTCAAAATCTGGATACAGATAGATTTCAAGCCATGGTTGCCCATATGACTAGACCTCATAACCTCACCTTCTCAGAGCATGATAATACTTCCTTGAGTCATCCACGTAATACTCCTCTCCATATTGAAGTCATTGTTTGCAAACACCAAGTAAAGAGAGTCTTAATAGATGGAGGAGCCGGACTTAATATATGTACTTTAAAGCTTATCCATGCATTAGGCTTCTCAGAAGAATCTATTGATCCCTGCAAGAAGATTACCATAAAAGCATATGATGATGAGGAAAGGTCCTCTAAAGGAACAGTGATATTACCTATTCAAGTAGGCCCAGTACAAAAGGATACTATTTGTCAAGTCTTAGATATTGATCTAACCTACAATATTTTGTTAGGACGACCCTGGATACATGAAATGTAAGCAGTGCCTTCTACGTATCATCAGTGTGTCAAGTTTCCTTATGATGGACAAGAAATTTCCATATCAGCTGATCACAATCCATTTCAACATTGCAACGCAATGGGGGCAGCCCAAGACAGTTTGGTTCCTCATAATAGAGAAAAGCAACAATCTTCAACATCAGATCCACACACAACAAAATCCGACTCCTTATGGGGAGACTTCAAACAGAAAATGCAAATTAAAGACCAAGGTATGGGAGAATACTCTTTGGAGCCTTTATGTTTGGCTAAATTGCCAACATCACCTAGATCTCATGGATTGCCTATTACATCCACACATCTGGTTACTCAGCCCATCACCAAATTTGATGGTACTTTCATCCAACTGGGCACTCTCGCACATGAGTCAGAAGACAAAGATGTTCTTAGCTGGTTATACAAAGATGAGGAAGAAGATCATAGAGTAGTCGCTCTGGACATTGTTCTACCAACACACCTGTATGGAAAAGGCTACTTAATCATGAAGCAAATGGGATATGGTGGTAAAGGACCTATTGGGAAACGCAAAGAAGGAGTCACTGAACCTATAGATCTTCCTTCACAACCTAGCAGAAACAAAGCAGGATTAGGTTCTAAACTCACGTTCCTATTGAAAAGGTCACCACACCTAACTACCAAACCTCAATGGAAAGTAAAGACGAAGTACAAAGAAGAATCCTGGCAGGAAGCACTCTTTGAATCAGCAGAAACAATCCGCAAGGCACGGGAACGTCAAGATCAGAAGTTCCATCAGGAAAAGCTTCTAAATTATAAGAAGGCCCTATCTGCAGCAGTAGCTCATATTCAGACACCAATGTCTCAAGATCAAATCATGTCATCTCCAGATACCGTTATTCTTCCCCGAGGAAGTACAATCTATGAACAAATCCAGAAAGTAGAAGACGGATCTGACACAGAATCAACGAAAACCATCAAAATGGTATCCATCATCAAAGATTTGTTTTCATTGAATAACATACCAGTTTACAGCACAGATAGAATCTGGGATGATGCCTATGAGACTGATTCCAATGAATATGAATGGGGTACCTGCTCCAATGCTACTATAGATATCCCTGATAATATTGATTCTATATCTCTTTCTCAAGAAGAACATAACGCAGAAGATAGACCTCTTGAATTTGGACCGCAGAATATCTATGACGCCACGGAAAGCAAACAGGAACATTATGAGCAAGTATATGTAGAGGATAATACCATCGAAGACCTCGACAAAATCCTGAACTTCTTTAAAAACAAGAACCCTCATGATGAAAACTCCTTCCTAACACTCACAGTAGCTGAACTTGATCCACCTAATGATTCCTTACCACTTGTCTTTCCTGACCTCATCGACTAGGATGAACCTGAAATCCATGATATACCAATTTTCCCCAATGATGAATCTATTATCCATTACCTATGTACCATAAATCCAGAAATAGGCTCTACCAGTGAACAAAATAATGATGTCTACAAACCAGGGAGTGCCAAGTCTCTCAGTCACAAAAATGAACTACATAAAGGATCTAATGTTGAAAACCGGTCAATGGTAGTTCTAGATCACAAAAAAGTAAAAATAAAGGACGCATCTGAGGGTGAAAACCTTTTTAAGGCACCTAATGATGGGAGACTTGACACTCTTCCTGAGCACTTTCATGAGCGGTCACCTATATTGATTGAGCCCACTCAATCAATCAACATTGGTACCATAGAAGTAGTTAGGAACATACACCTTGCAGAATCTCTGACAGAGGCAGAAAGATCAGCATTCATCATTTTCTTTAAAGAACAGCAAATTAACTTTGCTTGGTCCTATGCGGATATGCCTGAAGTGGATCCACACTTAATCATGCATCACTTGTCCATCTCTACAGGAATTAAACCAGTAAAGCAAAAGCTATGAAAGATGAATCCACAGGTAGCACTCATGGTCAAAACTGAACTAAAGAAACTATTAGATGTCGGATTCATCCGACCCATTGACTATGCAGAATGGATTTCCAACATCGTTCCAGTATCAAAACCAGATGGTAGTATCAGAATATGCACTGACTTCAGAGACGTCAATAAAGCTTGTTCGAAGGATGACTTTCCTCTGCCCAGTATCGACATCATTGTAGATCTCACAGCAGGCCATGCAATGCTCTCACTAATGGATGGTTTCTCAGGCTATAACCAAATCAAAATAGCCCCAGAAGATCAAGATAAAACCGCGTTCACTTGTCCTTGGGGAACATACTGTTGGAATGTTATGCCTTTTGGCTTAAAGAATGCAGGGGCCACTTATCAAAGAGCAATGACCACAATATTCCATGACATGATGCACACATTTATGGAAGACTATATGGATGACTTACTAGCTAAATCCTTCACCAGAGCAGAACATCTTGGTATCCTAACAAAAATCTTTGATCGATTGGAGAAATTCCAAGTCAGGCTTAACCCTAAGAAGTGTGTCTTTGGGGTTACATCAGGCAAGTTACTAGGCTACATAGTCTCAGCTAAAGGTATTGAAGTAGATCCAGCCAAGGTACAAGCCATCATGGACATGCCACCACCAAAGAATATCAGTCAACTCAGATCTCTCCAAGGATGACTTCAATCAATCAGGTGATTCATCGCTCAGCTAGCAGATAAAAGTCTACCATTTAACCATTTACTACACAAAAATGTACCCTTCAAATGGGAGGCCAAGTGTGCAGAATCTTTTTACCAAATCAAACAGTACCTGATGAATCCACCAGTTTTGGTACCACCAGTCACAGGAAAGCCTCTTATTTTATATATCTCAACAATAGATATATCACTGGGGGCATTATTGGCACAAGAAGATCAACAAGGAAAGGAACACGCCATATATTACATCAGTAGGATATTAAATGGCTATGAACTCAACTATACATTCATTGAGAAGGCTTGCCTAATAGTGGTCTTCGCATCTCAGAAGTTCCGACATTATATGCTAGCACACACCATCAAGCTGGTTGCAAAAATTGACCCTCTCAAATATCTACTCAGCAAGGCAGCTCTTACAGGCCGATTGGCTAAATGGGTCATAATTCTTAGTGAATTTGACATCCAATACACAAAAAGACGAGCCATCAAAGGACAAGAAATTGCAGATCAGTTGGCCGAGGCACCGTTACCAGGAAAACACACCATGGAGATTGAATTTCCAGATAGGGATGTTCTTGCTCTTTCTACTAAACAATGGACATTATACTTTGATGGATCCTATACACAACATGGTTCGGGTGTTGGCATTCTATTCATCACTCCTGAAGGACACACTATACCTAGATCATACCGGCTTATGTTTCCCTGTACAAATAATGTGGCTGAATATGAGGCATTGGTTATAGGCATCAAAATGGCCATAGAATGGAAAATCATAGAGATAAAAGTCTATGGGGATTCGCAACTGGTCATTCATCAAATCAACAAGGACTATCAGAGAAAGGATGACAAGCTACTACCCTACAAGCGAATGGTGGATGACTTCAAATAGTATTTTGTGCATATCACCTTCGAGCAAATACCAAGGTTAAACAACAAAGCAGCTGATGCAATGGCTACGATCACTTCATTACTACAAATTCCAGAGCAACAGAGTCATTATGAGTTCCTGGTAGAGCAACTGCTCTCCCCCACCTATGACCATTCTGAATCCCAGGTTATATATGCCTTGATTGGTTCAGATTCTCTATTATATGGACCAATATACGACTACCTCAAACACAATATCTTACCCATTGACCAATCCCGTAACCAAAAATGTAACTTTATCTGACAAGCTGCCCGTTACACCCTTATCACTGATACTTTGTATCGTCGAGGTCTGGATGGTACTCTTCTTCATTGTCTTGATCGTAATGATTCTGATTCTGCTTTACACAAGCTTCACGAAGGTATTTGCGGCACACATTCAAGTGGCACTACTCTTGCTAAAAAGCTTCTAAGAATGGGATACTACTAGCCTACAATGGAGAAAGACTCATATCATTTTGCTAAGAAATGTCCTAAATGCCAGATCCATGGTAATCTGATACATGCACCAGCACAAGAACTACATCCATTTACCACTTCCTGGCCCTTTTGTCAGTGGGGACTGGACTCAGTAGGCAAAATTCATCCTTCATCTTCAAATGGCCACAAGTTCATTATAACTGCAACAGAGTACTTTACCAAATGGATAGAAGCAGTTCCCATGACCATAGTGACTGGGAAACAAATTGCCTCTTTTATCCTAAATTATCTGATCTGCTGATATGGTATTCCAAGTTCAATCGTCACAGATAATGGACGACCTTTCAAAAACCACGATGTAAAGGAACTATGTGAAAAGTTCAAAATCCAACATAGGTTTTCTACTCCATATTACCCACAGGGCAATGGCCAAGCAAAGGCATCTAACAAAACAATACTGAAAATCCTCAAGAAAACAGTAAATGATGCAGGCAAAGATTGGCATGTACAACTCAATCCAGCACTTTGGGCATATAGAACCAGCATCCGCACACCTACAGGAGCAACACCATACTCATTAGTATATGGGTCAGAAGCCATTTTACCCTTGGAGGTAGAAATCCCATCTCTCAGAGTCTCTTTAAAAGGCTTAATCCCAGATGAAGAGTATCGAGTTAACCGACTGCAAGAACTTGAACTCTTAGATGAAAGACGTCAGCATGCCTACACTCATCTCAAAGCATATCAATAATGCATGTGCAGGAGCTACAATCATAAAGTCATCCCCTATAACTTCAAGGTTGGTGACCTAGTCCTCAAAGAAAATCCAAGAAATCAGCAAGATCGAGAAAAGAAAGGGAAATTTGAACCTAACTGGTTGGGTCCCTATGTCATCATATCAGTTTACGGATCAGGTGCCTATCAGCTGACAAATTCATAGGGTGATGTGCTCGATGAACCAACTAACATCATCCATCTCAAAAGGTACTATACTTAAGTGGCCTAGTGCACGAAAAAAGCCAAAATAAGCAAAAAAATCAAAAAAATCCAGAAAAACAAGCAAAAACAAAGTACAATAAAAACAAATGGTGAAAACCTGGTAAACAGGCGCTCTTGTGAAAGAATGGCTCCTCCATCTATATCCCTACAATTTTATCCATACAAACACTATCGGCCATCGCCCGACACTTAGCAAATATCCATTCAGGACATACTTAGCGTAGTCACTATCCTAATTTGTCTATATATATCCTCTTACCACTAAACCACCATGGCTTGGAATCACTGTATATATTCACATCAAGAGGGACACTCGGCTAGGGACATGTAAATCATATGAATATTGCAAACATTTAAACAATCAAAACTAGATGCAAAACTCAAAAACATGACATCCAACAAACCACAAAAACCAAAAAAACTACGCTTCATCGCCAAACAAAAACAAAACAAATCACAAAAATACCAAGGATGGATGATTTTCTGAAGTACTGAATGTTGCACTATAGCATAAAATCTTAACTAATTTTGCATTTTGAACTTTTTGAATTATTGGATTCTCTTCCTTGTCTCACTAAATGCTTCCAAGCTAGAGGTCAAGGGGAACTTCCAATATTTTCTTAGTCTTCTGTCTGGGAGGCGATCACTTGTACTGTGTAAATACATGCCTCGAGACGTGATACATCGAATATCACTGAAGGCCTGATTCCACTTCATGCATACAAATGATCTGATCTTGTCTGTTTACGCAATATGCACTCAGGTCGTCCTGGTTTAATTATACCTTGACGCTTGTGCTATCTTGCAAAATCAAACATTATGTAAATTTTTCTCAGGTCATTATGGTTCAATTATACCATTATGCTTGTATAAATTTTCAACATATCCTAAACAAATCAATGCTCAATGATGAAACCTACAAAGAAAGCAAACA
This sequence comes from Cryptomeria japonica, assembly GCF_030272615.1. NCBI lineage: Eukaryota > Viridiplantae > Streptophyta > Pinopsida > Cupressales > Cupressaceae > Cryptomeria > Cryptomeria japonica. Next base: position 101,739,395 of record NC_081405.1, read on the forward strand.
TATGGTTATATCGGATGGCAAATACAGAATGAGGGATGCTCCAAAAACAATTAGTTGCATATCATTTAATCATGTTTACATATCATTTAAGCATGTTTGCATATCATTTAACATCATTGCATATCATTTAAGCATGTTTGCATATCATTTAACATCATTGCATATCATTTAAGCATGTTTGCATATCATTTTAACATCATTTATATATCACGATACATTTAGCAGCATACATCCTGCATCATACATTACATCATGTATTTAAGCATTGCATCATCACATAAAATAACACACATAACATACATCCATATAAACACATCACATGATCAAAAATGGTGCCGTATATATATATATATATATATATATATATATCTCAAAAATGATCAAAATCTACAAAATGTGTCCAAACACTGTGTCCAGTAAAAAGAATAACAAATGCTCAAAAATACAACAGAGACCATGTCTCTCAAGTATGACTATCCCTTGACGACGATGGTCTCACTCCAGATGCACCCACCCCTGGATCTCCAGGAGGGTCCTGTCTCGGTGGCCCAGTAACACCTTGACTCTCAGATCGCGATCCAGTAGCTCGAGATCGACTGGATCTCGATTGTGCAAAACTCTGAACTCGCCGATCCCTGGGTACTGCAGCCTCATAATGCCGCCTATAATACTCTGCCTCCTGCGCTCTCAGCGCCAACTCTCTCAGGGTGTCTCTCATCGGACCACCCGCCGCTGCTCTCTGCATGCTCGCCACCACCTCCTCCGCTCGCCCCCTCTGCTCTATCTCGGTGTCTCGCTCAGTAGTCAACTGAGATATCTGCCACTGATAGGTCAAAATCTGTGCCTGTAGCTATTGCACAATAATTTGCAAAGTCCGTATCTACGCATCCTCCATATGACTTGGCACTCGAACTCGCAGCGGTACCTGTGCTAGAGGAACCCCTCCCACTTGGCCTGTCCTCGATACTGGAGGTGGGAGTACATCCATCCTCCTCCTCTGTGTTGGTCGACTAGGCTCATCCTCACCCCCCACTGCAGTTAGCACCTCCCCCACTCTCCCCTCTCTCCCAGCTCTGATAGCCAATCCACCTCTCCCCCTGTCTATCCTCCCCTGCCGCACTGCTCTCTCTACACCTCTATCTCCCCGCCTCCCTCTACCTCCTCTCCCTCGTCCTCCTCCTCCATCCTCCCCATCATCTCCGTCATCTCCCCCATCTCCCTCCTCCTCATCTGAATCAAATGCTGGCCTCATCTCCTCAGGATCAGATATCCTGGCCACTGCCCGCGCAGCAAACAATCGGGCGAACTCATCTGTCATCCCCGCATCCTGAATCTCTGGGGCATAATCCCAGATTTGCCTAGCCAACCCCACAAACTCCTCCACCGCCACAACACTATCAATAGTCAGCCCCCAATCGGCCACATCCTGCTGCCGTCGTGCATAAAGACACGCTCCCTGAGGAATACCCTGTTGGCGCCCGAACTACCTCAAAACTCGGGTCACCACAAATCGCTCAATCATGAACGAGGTCCTCCCAATCAAGTATCTGGTCATAAATACAAAGGGCATCTCCAGCCCATCCTCCGCCCACACCTCACATCTTGTGTACGGTCGCCATGTGACCGTATCTATATCATCAAAAACCCTCCTCCAATGCTCTAGTTTGCCCAGCTTACGCTGGACAACTAGACCTTTGTATCCGTAGGCATATGCTGCACCTACGGGCCTGTCCCTGTCTGCTAGTGGCCCCGCTGCTGGGATGTACTCCCAGCACCATACCTGTAACAAAGTCACGCCAGCTGACACACTGCCGTAACCGAGGTATACTACCTCATGCAGACTCCTGTATAAATGAGCCAGCATAGCTGACCCCCATGCAAACCTTCGGCCCTGAGTGACCATCTCCTCCAAAACTAACCCCCATCCCACCGAGAGTCCCTTTGACCTGCGATCAGGACAAAGGAATCCCCCAATGAATCCTGCTAGAACGGATGGCAGTGGTGCATAATCTAGGTCCAAAAACTCCTGCCATGGGATCTCATAGCCGCAGACGGTATCATCATAAAAAATATGGCGCAGTGCCTCGGTGCCACCCTCCTCCGATTGCTCGTAGGGTAGTAGTGCCCCTACTACAGGGATGCGCAGAATCTGGTAACAGTCCTCAGGTGTGACTGTCATCTCTCCCGTGGCAAATGGAAGGTGTTCGTATCATCGTGCCACCTCTCTGCCAAAGCTGTCAGTAACCCTCGGTTCACAGTGAACCGAGGCATATCCAGGAAAGAAGTCAATCCACATCTCTCGATAATGTCCAGGTCGGCCTGCAACAACCGCGGTATCAATGTCCACGGTCTGGGGAATCTCTCCCTCGACTGTACCACGCCCAATCGCTCTTGTCAACAAACAAAACAAATCCAATATTAGTTTCCACATCAAAACAAAGATATCAAAATCAAACTTACATCAACAACATGAAACAATTTGCTCATCTACATCAAAGTTCAAAATCCTATCATTTCATATCAACTTGTAAAACAACTCAAGTTCTCAAAAACCATATCAAAACTTGTAACACAACTCAAGTCTCCACAATCACATAAACTTGTAAAACAACTCAAGTTTGCCACCCATATCAACTTGTAAAACAACTCAAGTTTCCAACCCATATCGGCTTGTAACACAACTCAGGCTTCACACATTGAACTTGAAACAGAACACGCAACACAAATCATATTTTGATAAACACAACACATTGATATCTACACATAACTGGAAATATCACAAATCAAAACAAGTTATATCAACATTCATATTGGACAAAACGCATAAAAACATGATAGACAGACCAAAACAAATTTTCAAATCGGCTCATCTCGTAAAAATTTTCCTAATGCGCTAAAACAGATACCCAATGCGCTAAAAAACCTCCACGCGCTAGGTTGTCTTTTCTATGCGCTAATCTATTTGCCCTATGCGCTAGACTGACTCTACATGCTAATCTTCTCCCCCCATGCGCTACCTAACCCATCCTATGCGCTAGACTCTATCTACGCGCTAATCTACACCTCCTAGGCGCTACCCGTTTGGCCCTATGCGCTAGGTTAGTCCTATGCGCTAAAACCCCTTACCTATGCGAACCTCTGCAACCCCTATGCGCTAGGTCTACCCTATGCGCTAACCTGTTGACCCGACGCGCTACCCGATGGCTGCCATGCGCTATTATACACCTATGCACTAACATATTTTTGCTATGCGCTATCCTATCTATTTCGGACGCGACCCTTAAAATTCGACTCGATGCGCTACTTAAAATTTCGTATGCGCTAATCTAGACCCTAGACGCGCTAAAACGTTACACCCAAACTTTAAAAATCAAAAAACGCCTAAAAACGACAAAATAAAAAGTCAAAAATGTTGACTTACTGGTGGTCCACGCGCTGCAGGTCTCTGATACCTCCGAACGTGCTCGAAACGGTGTCTATGATACGGAATAGGCATTTTCTCTGCAGACCAAATTCTCTTTCTCCAAAGTCAATAAAGCACAAATGAATTTAAATCAAGCCCTTTTCCCCTTTTATAGGAGGAAAATGACATTAGGGTTAGCCGAATGGACCTGTAATATGGTCGTGGTCTCCCCTATACCATAACATTTGTAACTTATCAGGAGATGAATCAATTTACACACAAATTATATCAACGAAATCATACACACCATACGCAACTCATCAAAATTAAATAAAAAATTTTCAAAAAAATTGATTCATCTCCCGAGGGGGCATCACCATCAAAATATTGAATCTGGGGCATCACACATGAAATCAAATCTGGCATCACCATCAAAATATCGAATCTGGGGCATCACACATGAAATCAAATCTGGCATCACCATCAAAATATCGAATCTGGGGTGCGACTTGCAAATCAAAAGAGCGACACAAAAATTGCATTTGATCATACACCACAAAAACACATCATTTTCTTTGAAATAACATGTGCACACACGTCACTTCAAAGAGGGGCAAAATGTAGACGTATAAAAATGACCATATTCCTAAATGAATATTTTATGTTCATTTCTCTATTTGATTAAATCCAATTTAATTAAATTATCTACATTCTTCTATTTAATTAAGTAAATTACTCAATTAAATTCACTATACCCATTTAAAGAATTAATCATTTTATTCAAATTAAATCCCCCCTATCCACTTTTAATTAAATTCAAATTTAATTAAATAGTTATCCTAAATTGAATAAATCTAATTTATTTAATTGCAACCAAATTGAATTAAATTACTTTATTTCAATTAAATCCTATTATCCCTCCATCCACTTGCAAAATCCCAAACCCCTTTCTAATCCCTTCTAGAATCTTCTAATCACTTCTAATTAACCTAATCCCTCCTCTAAACTTTGTCACATCCCTAATCAAAGGGAAGTCACTTCTCAAACCCTCAAAGTCTTTGATAACCATTAAAGGCTTTCAACCTTCAACCACTAAATGGCTCAAAGTCTTTGATAGCCATTAAAGGCTTCCAACTTTCAACCACTTAATCCCCCAAAGTCTCCAATAACCATTAATGGTTAACTCAAACTCTCCTACATGGTTAAAACATTTGTTTTGACTCAACCTTCATCCAACCCAAGGGTCTCATCAAGCCTTTAATGCTTTGACCATGATTATCTCTTAATTATTTGCACAGAGGTTTATCCTTGGATTAACTCTTAATCTAATGGGTAAGCCTAACTTAGACTTGACCCTTAGCCTCTAGATAACCATGAGGTCTTCTCAGACCTTTAATGCCTCCAACCCCTTCTCTCAACCCAACCTTATGTTGACACTTGTCACCATTTCATTGGTGCCAATTGTGCACATGGATCCCCAACTTTCAAACTCAACCCTTGATTAAACCATTTAATCTTGACCATCCATTGCCCTATTTTTGCTATAAATAGAGCTCTCATTCCTCCATTTTTAACAACAATCCTTCAAATTTGTAGCATCACACTTATGCTCAAATACATTCAAGTTTTCATATGCTCATCATTTTAGCCTCTCTTTAAATCAGGAATTAGACTAAATATGCATGTTTAGAATAATTTCTTTATCATTTTAGTTCAATCATAGACTAAATATAGTATGCTAGGATAGTACTCATACTAACCTTGTCATCTTATCATCTAGTTTATTGCATTCTTAGAATCATACATAGCTTAACATCCATTTCATTCTAAAATCTATCAAGACATCCCTCATTCTTGCATTTGCCATCCCTAAACCATTTTGCTCAGTAATCTGAGAGCAAAAACATTGGTTTGAGGGACATTGTGAGATAGAGAACCATGGGACCCTCCTTGAGAAGCTGAGTAATACGTTATTACTCCATAGCTTGCACCAAGAAGTCCTGTGTGTGTGTGTGGATAAGTCATTTTGAAATATTTTCACATATTGAGTTTTATCAGCCCACTTTTCCCGCATACAAATATATGACATCAATAGATGCAAACTTTTCATACTAAAGGTAGATCAGAAAAACCAATCATTTCCACAACAAAGAGAAACTATTCAAAGCCACAAACCATTCCATGTGCCTCTTCAAATAAGTCCTCAAAACTAGATTCATAGTTCAAGACCAAAACAAGGAGAATAACAAAATTCCATTTAAAATCATGAATCTTCTTCTTAACAAGTACTCATAACTTTAATATTCAAGTAACTCATTTGAGAAGACAAGATACAAAACAAAGATGCATATGATAATTAGGTAGGAAATACCTCTCAAATCATTCACCTACTAAGTAGACCAAGAGTGGGATATAAGATTGTCATTGAACAAAACACTAAGAAATAAAAGCAGACAATAAATGACAATATTTTGTTCAAACCCATAATGGATTCACTGTTGGAATGCACTGATCCCGACAGTAAACTGAGAGGGGAGGGGGGGTGAATTAGTTTACTAATAATAACAACAATCAATTCAATTATAAACCTTAAATTGGAGCACAACCCAATGGAGAATATAACATGAAAGCACAACACACATAACGCCAATATTTGACGTGGAAAACCCGGGAAGGGAAAAACCATGGTGGGAAACCCTACCCACAATCAAATGAATACTCTGCAGTAGTATTGTGAATAATTACAATGGGTTATGCACATGCAGAAAGGCCAACAACCTAGAGAGCACTGCTCATCGCAAGGGGAAGTCTCACCGACTTACAAAATCATCGGACTACAATCTGGAAAACAATGAACTGTGAAAGTGGCATCTACTAATGCTTGATGCAGTTCCAATTAAGCTCTGATGTCTTCTCTGCAATACAAAACCTTTCCAGCCTTCACCTGAATGATATGACTTTATTCACACTTAATCCTTCTCTAATAATGCAGACTTAACCATCCATTGATCTCGCATCTATATTTGAATTACATGAACAAGTCACCTATAAATACAAATCATCATCCTTATTAACAAGGTCGACTAAACCCTAAACCCACAAACCCATTATTACAAGAATTACATCATATGATACCACCAGACCAATATTGTGATTTGCATTACATAGAATGGACCTAAATCAAGTAACCAAACAATTATATCCGTCAGGGATTCTGCTAACCAAAATCTAACATGCTTCACTTGTCGGTAGAAACCCTTAGTGAAAGTTTAACCATATCCAAATTGCACCACCATAATAGCACACCATCTAAAGAAAAATCACCAAATGATCAAGAAGCACCAATACCATGAAAGAAACCAATTCCATAAGATGGACCCAAAATCCACTGACCAAGTCACCAAAATAGCATACCGGTAAAGCTAACCAGGAATGCTAAAAGCCGATAAAGGCAAAAGATAGCCGGTAAAGCCAAGAACAAGCCGATAACTGGAAATACCAAAAGAAATAACTAAATCGTGAAACCACCAGAATATAGCAAGCATATAACCATTAGAATAAGCATCCAAAATAGATTCCAGAGGTTTTATCATACTAGATCAGAATCATAGCCAAAACTAAAATGATCACCAAGACTAACCGGGATAGATCTAACCAGGATATTCTCTAACCAGGATACAGTGTTGACATCAATGACAACTCTTAACCAAATCTAACATATTGCCAACAATCTCCCCCTTTGGCGTTGATGGCAACACTGAATGTGAAAAACATCCAAGTGCCGAGGAATGCCAACAAACTCCAAAATGAAAAGATCTAGCAATTTTCACATGAATACCTTCTCCCCCTTTGACATCAATGACAAAGGACAAATACTAAACCAAGAATACATAACCAAACAACTGACTACTCCCCCTGAGTAGTAGCACCATCATCATCAATCCGGATCAAAAAAGTATGTCTAATCAGCTCACTGGATTGATGCATCCTACATCACTAAGTCTCTTCCGAAGGGTTGGTAACCCCCAACTAATCTCTAAGATATTCAAAAGTGTCTTTAGGAAATGGCTTCATTAGAATATCTGGAATCTGTTCCTTAGTAGGCACATAAACCAATCTGACTTCCTTTGCTTCAACCTTTTCCTTCAAGAAATTATACAACTTATAGAAATGTGTTTTGATTTGGAATGAAATACCAAATTATTTGACATATCAATAGCAACAGTATTATCACAATGAATAACAATAGGTTCATCATAACTTACCCTTATATCCTTTAACATTTGTTTCATCCATAAAATCTAAGTACAGTTGGTAGCAACTGTAACATATTCTGCTTCAGCTGTAGACAATGAAGTACATGATTTTTTCTTACTAAGACATGAAACCGACTTCTTCCCATACCATGCTATAAATCCAAGCACTGCAGTGCAAAACACAAGGAAACCAAGGACACACACCCCAAAGATCTAATCAATTGCTTTTAACCAATTTTCATCCTTACTTGCTTCAATGAAAGATTCTGGTTCAATTTAAGAAATTGAACATACCTCTTCAGCTGCTAACCTTCTCCTAGTCATCACACCTTTCCTTTTATCTCCAATAATATGATCTTCAGAATGATTTAGCTTTACATACCTGGGAGTCTTTGAATTTTCTTGATTTGCTGACTCATTCTATTGTTCCTCTGTCACTATTGAATTTTTTTATGCTACCGGTGTCACAGGTTCACTGTTCTGAATTGATTCTTGCATTACCGGTTCAGGTCTGATAAATTCATCTTCCAGTCCATAATCATATGCTTTGTTCTGATTACTACCATGCTCATCCACCTTGACATTTATGCTTTCCAATAACCTATTCAATCTTTTGTTATAACATCTATATGCTTTGCTCTTAGTAGAATATCCCAAGAATATTCCTTCATCACTTCTAGGATCAAACTTTCCTAATGCATCATCTCTTCTAATGTAACATTTACTTCCAAAATTTTTGAAATATCTGACAGTAGAAGTATGACCAAACCATAATTCATAAGGAGTCTTATCGGTATCGCCTTTAATGTGTACTCTGTTGAAAGTGTATACGACGGTATTGATCACAACCTCTATCCAATAGATATCAAGTAGTTTAGCTTCAGTCATCATAGTCCTTGCAGCATCCAAAATTGTTATGTTCTTTCTTTCCACCAATTTGTTTTGTTGTGGGGTTCTAGGTGCAGAAAGTTGCCTCCTAATACCATTTCCTTCACAAACGTTGTTGAACTCACCGGATGTAAACTCACTGCCATGATCTGATCTTAAGCACTTTATCTTCATTTCTGTCTCAATCTCAACCATAGCCTTAAAGATTTTGAATTTCTCAAAAGCTTCATATTTCTCTTTCAAAAATGCCACCCATGTCATTCTAGAATAATCATCAATAAGTAACATAAAATATCTATCACCTTGAAAACTTTTAGTCATTGCCGGTCCACACAAATCAATATGAATAAGATCAATAATTTCATTAGATTTATCATGTACACTTCTGAAAGAAGTTCTAACTTGCTAACCCATTTGACATTCTCTACATACCGGATTATGAGGATTAACAATCTTAGGAAAATCTCTAACATCTGGTATTGAACTGATATTTACTATGCAATCAAAATTAACATGACACGTCCTCTTATGCCATAACCAACTCTCATCAATCTGAGCAATTAAGTAAGCCTTCTCACCGGAGTTCAAATGAAAGACATTACCATTAGTCTGAGTTCCGGAAGCAATCTCCAATCCAGATTTATTAATGATCTTACATTTTCCATCCTTGAATTGCAAATGAAATCCTCTATCCACCATTTGACCTACACTTAAAAGATTACACTTTAAGCCTTAAACATAATAAACATTGTCAATATTAGTCTTACCATCCAATGATATTGTTCCTTTGCCTTTGATCCTACATGCCTTGTTGTCTCCAAATCTGACCAATCCACCATCAAACTCTTGAAATGATATGAAATTTTTTTTGTCACCAGTCATGTGATGTGAGCAACCACTGTCTATAACACATTCATCCTTTTCTTCAATTTTAGTAGCCAAGGCCTTTTCCTCAGTATGTGTTGGTTCAATGACAGATTCCGGAGAATCATCCTTGATAGCAATAAAGACCCAATCTTTGTCAGATGAAGTACCATTACCGGATCCACTCACAAGATCATCATCATCATCATCATCATCAGAAATACCATCATCATCAACAACATAATAACATGATTTATCCTTATTCCTTCTGAATCTAGGTTTGCTCTGATATTCAGGATTAGGTTTATAATTCCTCATAAATCTTTCATGATTCCTAGCAGCTCTTTCAGGACATCTACATGAAAAATGACCAATCTTATTGCATGAAAGACATTTAAAAAGGACTTTTCCTTCATACTTACTTCCAACTGGTCTTTTAGGAATTCTTCTAGCAATCAGGGCTTCCAACTCTTCATGCTCTCTTTCTTCTTTCTCAATTTCCTCCATATCCTTAGCATACATCTCTTTCCAATCTATCTTTTGTTTATCAGATGCAGATGCTCTAAATGCAGTCTCAGTTTTAGCAGCACTCTGATCTCCAAGTTCTTCAAGTTCAAAAGCAATCAATTTCCCAAGTAGTGTAGCTTTGGTCACAGGGGTACTTGACATTGTCTGGAGTTCATTGATAGCAGTAGCCTTCATCTTGTAAGCCAAAGGTAGAACTCTTAGAACTTTTGACACTATCTCATCCTCACTAATAGATCCGCCACAACATTTGATACCCATGATAATCTCATTGACTCTATCCATAAAAGAACTTTTCTTCTCATCTTCTTCCATCTTCAAAGTTTCATATCTTACCTGGAAACCTTCAAGTTTAGCAATCTTCACAGCCTAGTCACCTTTGTAAGGAGTTTCGAGCTTTGTCTAGATCATCTTAGCATTCTCCAACTCTATGACATTCAATAGCTTTTCATCAGATAGGGCACTCAACAATGCTTCTTTTGCTCTTAGATCATTTTCATCTCTCTTTTGTTCATCAACAGGTGTCGGTGTACCAAAATTAGGATCATGAGGTATATACCCTTTCTCCACTATATCCCAAACTTTAGCTCCAAGACATCTGAGATGAATCTTCATACGCTCCTTCCATATCTTGTAATTTGTACCATCAAATCTGGGACTCCCCTTTCGATAAGGATTGAATGTAGAACTAGATGTAGTTGCCATCAGATATCCTCAAGCGATTAAGCTTATGTAGAGGACCTTGCTCTGATACCAATTGTTGGAATGCACAGATACCAATAGTAAACTAAGAGGGGGGGAAATCAGTTTACTAACAATAACAAAAATCAATTCAATTATAAACCTTAAACCAGAGCACAACCCAATGAAGAATATAACATGAAAGCACAACACACATAACACCAATATTTGACATGGAAAACCCGGAAAGGGAAAAACCACGGTGGGAAGCCCTACCCATAATCAGATGAATACTCTGCAATAGTATTGTGAATAATTATAATGGGGTCTACACATGCAGAAAGTCCAACAGCCTAAAGTGCACTACTCATCACAAAGGGAAGTCTCACTGACTTACAAAATCATCGGATTGCAATTTGGAAAACAATGAACTATGAAAGTAGCATCTACTAATGTCTGCTACAGTTACGGTTAAGCACTGATGTCTACTCTGCAATACAAAACCTTTCCAATCTTCACCTAAATGATATGACGTTATTCATACTTAATCCTTCTCTAATAATGCAGACTTAACCATCCATTGATCTCGCATATATATCTGAATTACATGAACAAGTCACCTATAAATACAAATCATCATCCTTATTGACAAGGTTGGCTAAACCCTAAACCCATAAACCCATAACTACAAGAATTACATCATATGATACCACCAAACCAATATTGTGATTTACATTACATATCATGGACCTAAATCAAGTAACCAAACAATTATATCCACTGGCGATTCCACTAAGACCAAAATCCAACACACTTCACTTTCCGGTAGAAACCCTCAGTGAAAGTTTAACCAGATCCAAATAGGACCACCATAATAGCACACCATCCAAAGCAAAGTCGCCAAATACTCGAGATATGATCAAGAAGAACCAATACCATGAAAGAAACCGATTCCATAAGCGGGACCCAAAATCCACTGACCAAGTCACCAAAACAGTATATCGGTAAAGCTAACCGGGAACGCCAGAAGCCGATAAAGGCAAAAGCTAGCCAGTAAAGCCAAGAACAAGCTGGTAACTAGAAATACCAAAAGTGATAACCAAATCATGAAACCACCAGAATATAGAAAGCATATAACCATCAGAATAAGCATCCAAAACCAATTCCAGAGGCCTGATCATACCGGATCAAAATCACAGCCAAAACCAAAATGATCACCAAGACTAACCGAGATAGATCTAACCGGGATACAATGTTGACATCAATGCGAACACTTAACCAAATCTAGCATATTGCCAACATTCACATCCATAGCCAAGTATAGGCTTCTTGATATTTCTACCAAAATCCTCATCAAAGAGTAATTGTCTCAACATATGATCTCCATAAACAAGAGATCTCTTAGCCTCTCTAGAGTCTCCGTGAGCATCCACCAATCAATCCATGCCAAGTTCACATGCAACCCTGCAAAATCATGAACCTCCAAACAAATGATAAATACTCAAAACCAAAGAGAGCCAACAAGACCACTATCAAAGTTCTAACCATGAAATTAGAAACTCAAACATTACATCATGATCTATCATCTCCTTGAATAGGAGATAATATTCTCCAAATAAAATATCATGAATTGACACCTCACCAAAGACTTAAGAGTCCATGAAAACCAAGATGTCAACATCTCCAATCACATGAAGATAAACATTCATCATCATATGATGAATCCACATCACTGTCAAAGCTCGCACTGAACCATGCAACCAATTTCTCTATGCATCATGATAACTCTCTCCTAACTTAATATCATATGTGGCTCCAACACAATCAAATAACTCAACACAATGAGCTCCCAAGGGGAAGAGTGTATCCAAAATCTCCAAACCAAGATACAATTATCACACATCCTTTGTTAATAGATCCAAAGATGTCATTAAACTCTCACTACAATCTGAAAGCATAATCCAAGAGTTCCTTATGATGCTAACAACCATTGTAAAAGACCATTCATCTTCTAATTAAATATTATCCATATCTCACTACACACTGCAACAAATTAGAACAAAAATATTTAAACCAAGAAGATACAACACATTATGTAACTACATAAAGCTCCCACTAAAAGTGATATTAAATTATACATAGAATCATTACCAATGTCACTGTTAAAATCCTATTGAAAATGCATAAAGCCTCGTATACACCATAAACTATTGTTATAGATTCTAATGAACAACTATATCAAGTACTTTCCCTTCAACTTAGGCACCTAAACTTGGAAGATAAGCATTATATTAAATACAATAAATGACAGAATACCAAGGGACACATGTTTGCTTCTTCTAAGAACCCACTTGGAGAATCCAAATAGTCACTCATTTGTCCTCTTCATTTGTCATTAACCATCCCATTCTAGTTGTCCACATGTCGAGAAAACAATACTAAATATTCATGTCCACAAATCACCTTCACTACTGCTGGTGGAACCCATCACCCCTTATGAATGTATTATACACCCTAAGTGCCTAAGGACACTATCTAAGGATGTTGGAAACATGTAATATGACATAGGATTCACAAGGTAGAGGACACCTCAATCCTAATAGAAAGTAAGAGAAAAGAAATAGAGGTAAATTGTATACCACCCTAACTAAATAGAGGAAGGTAGATCAATAACATGGGAAACAAGAGACGAGAAGAAAGAAAGAAAATAAGATTCCCTTTCAAACTTAAAAATAGTAGAATTAAGAAACAACCCAAATTCAAAGGGTGAATGTACATTAAGAAAAAAGAGAAGTTAACTCCCTTTAAAACTTAAAAATAATGAAATTAAGAGACAACCCAAAAGGTGAATGTGCATGCAAACCTATATAAAACAAGTAAATCTATATAAAATAAAGAAACTAATGACTTTGATTTCAATTTTGTCACGCATGAAATCATTTTTCTAATAAACTATAGCTAGTTTTTGTATTGGAAGAAATCCTAGAAAATATTGACACCTAGTTTCAAGTGCTCTAATGAAAAAAGATGAGGTTGTGTCATGCATTGCCATAAATTTAGTTTTTATTGGTAATGTTAGCTTATATTTATAGATTTTACCGGTTTGATATTTGTTTCTAGATTTATAGAAAAAGTGATGGTTTATTAGTTAAAATTGTAGTATTGTTGTTATCATGAAGGTTCAAATTCTATGAGGCTATTGAATTTGTAGGCATTGTGTCTCTATTAGACCATTGAGCTTATGGGTTTATATTGATTATGTTAATGTAGTCTAAATGAAACCCATTATTTGTGGCCTCAACTATCTCAAATAGGACTAAAATTCCCTAGTTCCTATGTTATAAAGGCGACATCAATATTCTATACCCATTATTGCAACATGAGATAATAATACAATAAAATTATGTCATATCACATTCTATTGTAGGGAACTAAATGAAACTTATAATTCTACTACTACATCTTAATGCCATGTTTAGAAAACATTTCTCAATTAAATATACTTAAGATATATGTAATGCAATCCATTGTTCCCAAAAATATAGAATGAATCAAAATCTAATTTAAATGACAATATTAAAATTCGGAAGGCATTCACATTACTTGTCTATACTTGATATATAAATACAAACACATCTATTGATTACATTCATGTTAAGATCTTTACTTTCACCAACGGTAGAAACAAAGCTATTCATTTATATTTTTAAAATTACCATACATTTCAAACAATTGGAATGAGTATTAATTTTATATGTAACTATTATGTTACGAGTTATTGTATTTGTCCTTTATTAAATTGATCTACAAACCTTATACAAAAAGAAGATTGAAAAAAAACATTACATATTTTGTATTAACTCATTATCCCAATACATATTATCTCAATTTAATTTAAAATATCCCCAGGCCACCCATGTGTTATCTCTTGAGGTTATCACTAGATAGAAATATTATTTATCGAGTATAATGTTACATCAAGTGGATTGCTTCAATTTAAACTTTCAATATGCTTTTCATTTCCATGATAAAGCTCATATGAAAAATTTAATTTTCACAGATGTTATATTCAAATGTCGCATGGCTATTCTAACACAAAGGAACAAAACAAAAGATCGTTTTGCCCTGTGAATGACACAACATTTTGATGTGAACTCGATTTTAACTAACAAAATTTTAAATGCATGTAACGTCAAATATGACTATTACTTAATCTATTCATATCAATCTTACCAAGATTAAAATACAATCGATTCACTAAAATCATAATAATAAAATATAAAATATAATCTAAAACATTGAGAAATTTATAAACATGTATTCTTATCATGATAAACTAACATATATGAACAAATAAAGCACAGCCCTAAACTGCAATAAAATCATACAAGAACACTCAAACCCTCTAAACTACAAGACTCACAAATGTTAAATTTTACGGTCGAATGTGCCTCTCAAGCAAAGCTTTTAATGATATAATTAAATATTCATTTTAAACCTACCCTTCAGACGCAAAGGTCAAACTTGAATATATTCTTTTATTCCCTTCTGAAATTTACTAATCTGCCCAAAATATCTTTTCTGTCATCTCATACATTTTTGAAAGAAAAAAGACCAATACGTCTATACGGCCATCAAATTTAGGGTCTGTGATCATAATCCATTACTAGGGAATATGTGGACTAGGAATGTGGTCGTGAGGATAGAATATGTGATCACTTTGTCTAAAAGATAGAGTTAGGGGACTTAGTGGTCAAACATAAGGCCGTGCAAATACTTGAGATGGAAAGACTTTTTAGTTGTACCATGCTTTGGCTCTAATCATAGATGACAAGGACACATGACTTTTAAGGGTATGTACCATACTGCACAACACTGTAGAAGAATGTGGGGACCAAACAAATATTCCCCAAGAAAAGCCTTTTTTTTTTTTTTTCCTTAAGGGTATGGTGCATTGGTTGAAGTTTGGTTTTTGTAAATATCTGTTTTTGGGAATTACGTTTCATTCGTACTCGTAGTTGTACTTTAGATTTTCAAATTTCTAAATTCAAATTTAGTCAACGCATTTTGTGTTAGAGGAAAGGATTCAGTAGTTGAGCGTGTTCCAATTGTTGTGATAGCATTTGTTGATTTAATGCCCACACTTGCTGATTTAATGCCTAATATTTTTTATAACATTGCACCGATAGTTGTGACTTTGGAGTTATTATTATGATGATGACTACCCATTATTGAATGATATGTATCCCTAAGCACTAAAGAGTAACAAATCATGTGATGCCACATCAGCACACAAGTATTGGTCTCACTTTTGTACAAGTATTAGTCTCACTTTTGGGGGTTTTTTTTTCGGACACATTGGCAAAAAGCTTGCTGATGTGGCATCATTTTTTATGATGTGGCCCTAAAACCTTAGTAATAAGCAGGGAACTTGTCGAGTAAGTTGTTATAAAAAATTGGGAGTGATTTGAAATTTTCACATAGGATTTTGAGAAGCACAAAGTTAGGGTGCTCAACTACTAGGTCCTCTCCCCTTGTTCATATCTGTAGTTGTAGTTTAGATCTCCAAATTTTAAAATTCAAATTTAGTCAAGTTAACTCACGTTCAATTAGTCACTGTTTGCTAACTCAAGCAATACATATTCATATTGTGGTTCAAAAGTGTTATATAAAAGCATAAAGCTGTTATTCCATTTAAAGCATTCAAGAGGATTTCCATATCACTATAGTATTTTGTGTAAGGAGAGTGGATTAAAATATAGTATCAAGTTATGACAACATAGGCTTGTGCCTTTTGCTTGATTTGTCTTCAAATTTATTTGAAATTCTTCAATTGATCCAAGGGTTTAATTAAAGAATATAAGGGAGTTAAGCTACTTACATGCCTAGAACAACATGCTCTAATCTAGTGTCTTTTGACACCACCGAGTTTAGATTATAAAAATAATCAAATTTTTGAAGACCAAAAATCCACGGATCAAGGTCATAAAAAAAATTCAAATTTGTAGGTATGGAGTCAAAGCTACATGTGTTAGGATTATTTTAGTATGTGCATGGTTGAAATTGATCATCTTTCAATCTATCAAATTTATATTATTTTAGATCTAATAGTAGAGTACACAATTGGATCACCCACAATAAACATATAGTAAAACGTCATCATATCACAAATGAAGCTTAGTACTTGAACCTCCTTTGCTAATTTTAAAATGTGTGTAATTTGTGTAGCGATTTGACTTAGCTCCTTCCTCTAGGGTAACTTTTGTGTTATTATTTGTTTACATGTATTTACCCTAGCTAATGTAGAAACTTGAAAATATTTATTTCATTTCATATCCATATGTTTACCATATGTTTACTATTTTATAAGGAATGATTTAATTTAAATAAGCTTCATTCTAGTTACTATTTAGTTGAAAAGTATGTACCTAGCACTCTTTTAATGGCTCTTAAGTGACATACATAATGAGAAGAGACTTCTGAAGTGTCTATGAACATGAATAATCTTTAAAAAGTTGAAAAAAATAAACAAAGAGCCTAAATCATGTCATATAAGATTTGGATTAAGCTTTTCAAATGACACGGTAATACCCTCTAGCCAATATGCATGGCACTCAAACCCTTAGCTTCCACATTGAAGCGAAGGTTTTTATTCTCTAATTTTATGGAAGCTTTGATGGTGAAAATATATACTCTCGGCTTCAAAATCTTGAGGCATATTTGAAGACATGACTTGATCTTATTAACCCCCAAAAAGTGTGAATCACTAAGTTCTATCTATGAGATTTAGCCTTGGATTGGTGGAAAAATAATTAGATACATTTTCTTTCAAAAAGAGGAAAAAATATCACTAAGTGGTCATATCTACAAGAACCTCTTAAGGAAATATTTTATCCCCTTAGCTATATGTGGAACATGCTAGGTATGTAATGCCCCGCCAGGAAACCCCGAAGGGATAAGCTAAAATAACAAGAATAGAGTGCAATAATTTTTTTTTTTAAAGTTACAACACATAAGATGCAACATGCTATCAAAGATTCAGATTACAAAGCGGAAGACTTCAACTAACTCCTAAAGAGTTTCCCAACGAGATTACTTAAATTTTCACAATACACTTTACACACACAATTAATCCAAAAGCTGAATATCTTAATAACGAGATAATTCACAATCAGGATAATTTCTTTCAAAGGATGGAAATATAAATCATAACAAAGATTCATCATTTAAGATCCATTCATAAACTTCATTCAATCTTTTCATTTAAAATTACAACCCATACATATAACATTCTAACACACTAGGATTTTCATCGAAAACATAAGAGATCTTACCTAGCATATTTAAATTCCTTAACATCAACTAAGTACAATTCATTACTCTAAGATGCATTATTCCATGTTCCAACTTATTGCATTAAACGGACGATTTCACACATGCATTACGATAAATCGCATCTCAACCAATTATGCATTCGATCCACATGGCATTCAAGATAGAACTGAATATAAGCATTTAAAGTTAATTCCATTATCCACTTAACCATTCTAACATAAGCTAATCATACATGATTAAGCTGAATAAAGGAAACATGAGAGAATACATCACATAACACCATAATGATCTCGGAGTTCACCCCTAAAGGGCTACATCTCCGGGTCTGCTCAACTGCAAGACCCCCTCGGATAAATAATAAGGTTAAGAGTACAAGAGGTTACACTATACAATCCAGCCATCAAGGCGATATATAACAATATACAGACGACCACACCGGTCGATAAATACATAAACGATCCTTACAAGGAACAGGATCCAGCTGAACATAATCAAAGCTAATAACATAAAAGTTCATGAGGGCATCCATAAAACTGAACCATCACCACCCAAGGGTCTAACATGGAACCGATACTCACAAGGGCAGCGACAAAGGACGACTCACAAAGGTACTCAAAACAGGACAAACAACAACACACTAGCGAACGTAGGGACAAGTGTCATCACACAACCTGGTATGGATACCATGGCAAGTCTTCATAGGTCCCGGCCCATACACTGGTAACCCTGGCAACCTAATCCGAACTTCCGGCCCATCCAAGCCTCATGTGGACCCACACATCCTCTCGTGAAGACAAGGAAGATGGTTTGCCATTTCAGGCCTTCTCACAGCATGCCGAATCTATGATAGCATTCGTCCCATGTGTGAGGCACAATTATCTTGTTTAGAGTTTTCATTCTAATCTATTTAGGTTATCACTTATTAGACTCACTTTCGACGGGTTATCCAGCAGCCACTTTGGGCGCGGCCCCCAATCGAAAGCCACTTTCCCATACGACACTAGGCTAACTCAGACGAACTCGAACCAAGGAATACACATGGTCAGACGAACGGAGTTCAAGGAGAACAATCATCTGGTCAAACACGACTCAACGGTAATCACTTACTGACGGTACTCTAACTAGAGACCTGACAACTAAGGTTAACCACGAATCATTATTCGACTCACTCAAAGAGGATTTGATCAAAATGACACTATTACAATACAACAGTCAACACGGAAATCGAGGACTAAAACAGGAACACCATATCATCCATACGACAGGGTCTTACTAATCAAAGCAATCTTGCCATTTCATAATTAAAGCGAATACAGTAATTAAACTCGCAATGCAATAATCAGAAAAGACAATATTTTCTCAAATTGATTTAAGCATTAAAATCAATCAAGTTTTCTACAAGATCTAAAAACAGGTTACAGTTATCTACCTCATCAAGGCATAAGTCGTTCTTGGTTTTCTAACTCCTATGTTTCAAAACATCGAGCAGGCCAATAAAGCCGTAAGAGTTTTAACCAATCCATATTAATAAAATCCAGACAACCGATGTAATTATAAAAAGAGCGTCTAACAGAAGATAATCGTTTCCAAAAGCATATCGTTAAAATTTCTAATGCCCAATGGTTAATTATTCGTTTCTAATATCTCCAGATGGCTTACAACGTTAAAATCTTCAACAATATATTTATTCGTGAATAAGGTATATTTTAACTCAACAAGAATCTCCAATATATCAATAATTGATCCTTCACAGGTATACACAATTAAATTTCAAGCTTGCATAATCCGTTAACAAGGAAAATCTTCGACATAATCCATTTATGCCACATTTCTCATCATCAAGACTTGGTTTACATTCTTCATAAAACAATATTAAAACCATTATATATTTTCTTTTCTTTAAAAAAAACATATAGAAAAAAAAACATCTTTTTTTTAAAAACAATTTAAATCTTACCATTAAAATAATAACACCACTATTATATGCCCTTTTTTTATTGAAGTGATAAAAAAAAATACATAAAAAAAAAAAAACTATTTTATAAACTATGTTTAACACCACGCATAAACAAGAAAAGATGAGGGCGGGGCCCACCTCCCAACTGGGAAGGCTGGGCGCCCAAGCCCTAGCCGAAAGCGGTGAAGGCTCGCGGGCGGCGCTCGCGGCGGTGCCCATAGGGCGCGCTTTCGGCTAGGGCTTGGGCGCCCAGCCTTCCCAGTTGGGAGGTGGGCCCCGCCCTCATCTTTTCTTGTTTATGCGTGGTGTTAAACATAGTTTATAAAATAGTTTTTTTTTTTTATGTATTTTTTTTTATCACTTCAATAAAAAAAGGGCATATAATAGTGGTGTTATTATTTTAATGGTAAGATTTAAATTGTTTTTAAAAAAAAGATGTTTTTTTTTCTATATGTTTTTTTTAAAGAAAAGAAAATATATAATGGTTTTAATATTGTTTTATGAAGAATGTAAACCAAGTCTTGATGATGAGAAATGTGGCATAAATGGATTATGCCGAAGATTTTCCTTGTTAACGGATTATGCAAGCTTGAAATTTAATTGTGTATACCTGTGAAGGATCAATTATTGATATATTGGAGATTCTTGTTGAGTTAAAATATACCTTATTCACGAATAAATATATTGTTGAAGATTTTAACGTTGTAAGCCATCTGGAGATATTAGAAACGAATAATTAACCATTGGGCATTAGAAATTTTAACGATATGCTTTTGGAAACGATTATCTTCTGTTAGACGCTCTTTTTATAATTACATCGGTTGTCTGGATTTTATTAATATGGATTGGTTAAAACTCTTACGGCTTTATTGGCCTGCTCGATGTTTTGAAACATAGGAGTTAGAAAACCAAGAACGACTTATGCCTTGATGAGGTAGATAACTGTAACCTGTTTTTAGATCTTGTAGAAAACTTGATCGATTTTAATGCTTAAATCAATTTGAGGAAATATTATCCTTTCTGATTATTGCCTTGCGAGTTGAATTACTGTATTCACTTTAATTTATGAAATGAAATGTTTTGCTTTGTGTAAAAGGACCCTGTCGTATGGATGATTTGGTGTTCCTGTTTTAGTCCTCGAATTTTGAGTTGACTATGGATTGTGACGTTGACTTAGTTGGTTATATCCTCTTTGTGTGAGTCGAATGCTGATTCATGGCTAACCTTAGTTGTCAGGTCTCTAGTTAGAGTACCGTCAGTAAGTGATTACCCTTGAGTCGTGTTTGACGAGATGATTTTCTCTGCTTGAACTCCGTTCGTCTTGCCATGTGTATTCCGTGGTTTGAGTTCGTCTGAGTATAGTCTAGTGTCGTATGGGAAAGTGGCTTTCGATTGGGGGCCGCGCCCAAAGTGGCTGCTGGATAACCCGTCGAAAGTGAGTCTAATAAGTGATAACCTAAATAGATTAGAATGAAAACTCTAAACAAGATAATTGTGCCTCACACATGGGACGAATGCTATCATAGATTCGGCATGCTGTGAGAAGGCCTGAAATGGCAAACCACCTTTCTTGTCTTCACGAGAGGATGTGTGGGTCCACATGAGGCTTGGATGGGCCGGAAGTTCGGATTAGGTTGCCAGGGTTACCAGTGTATGGGCCGGGACCTATGAAGACTTGCCATGGTATCCATACCAGGTTGTGTGATGACACTTGTCCCTACGTTCGCTAGTGTGTTGTTGTTTGTCCTGTTTTGAGTACCTTTGTGAGTCGTCCTTTGTCGCTGCCCTTGTGAGTATCGGTTCCATGTTAGACCCTTGGGTGGTGATGGTTCAGTTTTATGGATGCCCTCATGGACTCTTATGTTATTAGCTTTGATTATGTTCAGCTGGATCCTGTTCCTTGTAAGGATCGTTTATGTATTTATTGACCGGTGTGGTCGCTTGTATATTGCTTATGTATCGCCTTGATGGCTGGATTGTATAGTGTAACCTCTTGTACTCTTAACCTTATTAATTATCAGAAGGGGTCTTGCAGTTGCGCAGACCCGGAGATGTAGCCCTTTAGGGGTGAACTCCGAGATCATTATGGTGTTATGTGATGTATTCTCTCATGTTTCCTTTATTCAGCTTAATCATGTATGATTAGCTTATGTTAGAATGGTTAAGTGGATAATGGAATTAACTTTAAATGCTTATATTCAGTTCTATCTTGAATGCCATGTGGATCGAATGCATAATTGGTTGAGATGCGATTTATCGTAATGCATGTGTGAAATCGTCCGTTTAATGCAATAAGTTGGAACATGGAATAATGCATCTTAGAGTAATGAATTGTACTTAGTTGATGTTAAGGAATTTAAATATGCTAGGTAAGATCTCTTATGTTTTCGATGAAAATCCTAGTGTGTTAGAATGTTATATGTATGGGTTGTAATTTTAAATGAAAAGATTGAATGAAGTTTATGAATGGATCTTAAATGATGAATCTTTGTTATGATTTATATTTCCATCCTTTGAAAGAAATTATCCTGATTGTGAATTATCTCGTTATTAAGATATTCAGCTTTTGGATTAATTGTGTGTGTAAAGTGTATTGTGAAAATTTAAGTAATCTCGTTGGGAAACTCTTTAGGAGATTGTTGTTAATGTCTTCCGCTATGTAATCTGAATCTTGTTATCTTGTTGCATCTTATGTGTTGTAACTTTAAAAAAAAAATTTTGCACTCTATTCTTGTTATTTTGGCTTATCCCTTCGGGGTTTCCTGGCGGGGCATTACAGTTGATGACTACAACTCAAGCAATGCCAAGGTCAATCAATGCAGTGGTATGCTGATAACTTTAACAATCTTCAACTCAAAGTCAATATTTAAGATGTAGAAGAGGTACTTGTTAAATTCATTTTTGATTTTTTATGTTTTCCTTTGTAAAGAGATGGTTATATTTGGAAAGAAACTTGCAACCATTTAATGACAACTTCCACATAACCCAAAAGAGAAATCTATGCAAACAAGTATTCAAAATCCATTTGCAAGAGAATAGAAAACATACCATCAAAGATGACACAAGATATACCTTGGGAAAACCCTCAAGCAAGAAAAATCTAGCCTCCAAAATAATTCATGCTCGATGAATTATTAAAAAATGCAAGCATTACAATATATCTTCAGAGCCTCCATGAACACCTCTGAAAACATCAGGCAGCTCCAATTTATCCTCCATGTGTCCAAGCATGAATCCTCATTTCCCATGCCATGCTTCACATATGCACTCTTTAGAAGAAGATTCAATACCTCAACTAGCCAACCTTTGACAACTACCCTTGTGTTTTCCTTTATAGAAACAAGCTCACACAAAAACCACCAAGTTGTATTTCATTAAACCATGTGACTAAAACAATGAGATTACAAAACCATTAACCCTTCATTTGATATTGGGTACTAAGTTTTCACTTTATTAATATTTTCCCAATATTAAATTAAATAAATTTTCCCAATGTGAGACCCCACATTATATATATTTCCTAATGTTATGTACTGTTTATGATGAATTTTGAATCTATTTGTAAACCCTAATAAGATCCAACCACTAAACCTAGATCTACAAATTAATTCAACAAAACTCAATATAGAACTATTGTGCAATGTAAATAAACCATAAAACAAACAAATATTATACTTTTACATCTAGGATAGCTTTTCCTCATTGTTCTCCTATCCTTCATGATCTTGTATTTGATAGTATTGCTCTCAAATTTGTGTTGCACTTGCACAAGAGTAAAAGAGGAATGGATGTGGTTGTGATGATGTATGCTAGAATTATTTTGGCAGAGTATAGGTGCTCAAATGACTGCTTGTAGAGATGATGTAGAATGAGGGGATGAAGCCTCTTTTATATAGATCATCCTAAAAATGAGGGTTTATATTAAGAGGCTAAATTATGAATAACCAGAACCACATAGATAAAAGAGAATCAATAGGATTAGAGGATAGGTCAAGATGAATGGAGGAGATTAAGAGGTAGAAAGGTAAAGGATAAGGGTAAATAGGATTAAGAGGTTAAATTGAAATGAAGGGCTAAGATTGAGGAGTGGGTAATTTAGGGAGACGTGTTGTCATGTGGATATGAAGAAAAAGGTAAATGAATTAATTACATAAACAAAATTATTCATTTAATTAATAGAGGAAAGGGCTAGATAAATTAAATAAATAAAATATTTATTTAATTTAGGAGAAAGGGATGAGACCATTAAATAAATAATAAATATTTTTTAAAATAGGAATGAAATACTGGTGAATTAATTAAATAAATAATAAATATTTATGTGTCTACATTTTGCCCCTCTTTGAGACAATGTGGTTTATCACACCGTTTCAAAGAATAAAAATGTGAACTAATACATGCCTCAACTTAGAAGGTGGTACATGCCCCTTCAAGAGATTGGGTGAAAAATAAAAAAAATGTTTGAAAAATATCTCGATAGGAAAAGAAGGGTTGGCTAGATGAAAAATGAAAGAAAATGGGGTTAGAGTGACGAAAAGCGGACCAAGATTAGGTCACTAGGGTTGCACTAGAGCACAATGGATTAGCACAACCAATTAAGGTTTCATCACCTATATATAGGAGCTAGGAGGGTCATTTGTCCTCATTTGTATCCATCACTTTTAGCGATTGATCCTAGAGTAGAGTATAGAAAAGGAGAGGAAGAAGCAATAAAGATGACAAAAATTTAGGCACACAACCACTTATTTGAGTGAGTATGATGGTACGAGAAACTAGAGGATACCAGTGAGCTAATATGTACCTAACCTCTTGTCAATTCTATGCATTTAATGTGGCATAAATAAGACTAGTTTCTAGGTTTGAAAAATGTGTTAGGACTAATGTTGCATATTTGAAGCCTAAACGCACATAATTGAAATGAAATTGCATATCTGGTAGTGCGTTAATGTGTATATGCATGTTGTCATGTATATGCTAAGTGAAAATTTATTTCTATTCTATTCATACGTATGTGTTATGCCAACATGTATTTGGCAGTGTCTTGGTGCATATTTGTTTAGAACTATGTATATGCTTGAGCAAAATGCATATTTGTAGGAATGATACATACTTGCTAGGTAAAGTTGCATATTTAATAGAAATAGCATAGCTAATAGGATAAATTGTGGATTTATAGAATCAATAGTTGGCACTGACTGAGGGAAATAAAGAGGTCTTGGTTTCAGTCAGTTTTGTGTCATGCAACCTTTATGGCCAAGATTAGGGAAAACTTAGTGATGTTTGCATTGGCTGAGAGGTGGCATAATGAACATAGCTCTTTCCATCTTCCAACAAGGGATAATTTTGTTGCATTGGATTACAAGTGAGCTGGTGGTATATGATCATCATGGGGATGAGAATGCTCCTTGGTGATGAGGAACTACTGATAAGGTATGATAGGACAATTAGCTAGAGGGAGATGTTGGTATCATGTCATTCACTCTCATCGATTCTAGCAAGGGTGATAGGGCAGACAAACAACAGAGGGGTCATGGGATCATCCCTTCCATCAAGGAGAGTAGCAAGATTAGCAAGAGTGGGATCAACAAGAGGGGCTTCACCTCCACCACAGGGACATTTAGGAGTAGGACCATATGGAGATGAACAAGCTCCAAGACCAGCTAGTTTAGAGGGAGGGAGCTCATCATAGCTCATTCGGGGCCTTATGTATCATTTTTGTAGACACCCATGGGATATCAATTTTCACTTAAACTTGTATCAAAATTTTCATAGACACAAGTACCAAATTCAATATTAAAAGCAATAAATGATAACATACCAAGAGAAACTTGTTGCTTCTTCCAAGCACCCATTTGGAGAATCCCAATCGTCACTCATTTTTCCTCTTCAATTGTCATTAACTAGCCCATTCTAGGTGTCCACATGTGGGGAAAATATTAAATATTCATGTCCACAAACCATCGTTACTATTGCTAATGGAACCCATCACCCCTTATGAATGTATTACAAACAATACTGAGAATAAATATTATAAATTATTTTCTCAATACACCCTAAGTGCATAAGGACACTATTAAAGGATGTTGGAACCATGTAATATGACATAGGATTTACAAGGTAGTGATACCTCAATCCTAATAGAAATTAAGAGAAAAGAAATAAAGGTAAATTGCATACCACCCTAACTAAATAGAGGAAGATAGATGAGTAACATGGGAAACAAGAGACAATAAGAAATAAAGAAAAACATATTCCCTTTCAAATTTAAAAATAATGTAATTAAGAGACAACTGAAATTCAAAGGGTGAATGTGCATTGAGAAGAAAGAGATGTTGGTATTTTGGTATGGTTTTGTCATTGATGTCGACACCTACTAAACACTTATCAACTCTGGCACTTTGGAGAATCAACAACATTCACTGGCAAGCGACTCATGCACAGTCACCGATATCTAGTACACTGGCAAGATACAATGATCACCGACACTTGGAATAATATGGAAAACACTTGGTTATGTCGAAGACATCGTGTGGACACTTTGTTTTGGAGTTTTGTTTATTGGTACATTAGCATTTGCATATTTGTTGTTACCGGCAAATAGGTCCAAGGTATACATCGGCAGGTTTATCTTTTCCAGATCAGCATGACACGCTTTGGAGATGATTAATTATTGTTGTAAATGCATTAAGCCGACATGTTCAATCGGTTATTGCGTCGGATATTGTTTTGTTTGTAAAATGCTTTTATTGTAAATATCTTGTAGAGCCGACCTACTAAAATTGGTCTTAGGTTATGGTATAAATGTAAGATCTTATTTGTAAGATCAAGTGTGGAATACAAAAAAGGATTGTGAGAAGGTATATGCGAGAATAAGCAGAGCTATACATGTCACAACCCTCCTCTATCAATTTTTTATTTAAATACAATTCTATTATGTTTTTGGTTAAATTACTTAAAATGATTGAATAAATGTTATAAAAGAATAAAATGAACACACACACACACACACTTGGAGAATATAATTATTTTTATTTATTTATTTATTTTCCACTCCCAATTATGGCACATGTTGTAGGAAGAATAAGAAGCTTCTAGAGGAATCTCCACCACTTTGCATGTAACTCCCCCACTAAGTTTAATCAATTTGCATGAGTCCAATATTGGAAAAGAATCTCCTTTTTAATTAAAATTTTCTAGATAGTGGAAGGGAGGGATTTTTTTTATAAAATGATATGCAAGTTTCAAAGAAGGGAGTTGATTATGTTTTGAAGAAAATTTCCCAAGTTTGTAGTAGTAGGATCTTCTTTGGTAGTCTCATTTTCGTTGCAGGATTCTAAGTTGTTGTTTGGAAGATTCCTCTCAAAGTTGCAAGGAAGGATCTAAGGAGGATTCAACACCAAACGTCAATAAGCCAGGTTCTCTTCTTGTTATTTCACATTCACATATGAGAAAATGTTATTATCTTCCTTTATAAAATTTTAGTGGTAAATCTTTTTGGGATAATATTGAAAAAGATAGCTTCATTATTTGTTTAATTCCTTTTTTTTAAGAAGAAATATTAGATCTTGCTTTCATGTGAAAGATAGCTTTAATATTTGTTTAAATTTTCTTTAGAAAATATCATATCTTTCTTTCTTCTCTCATGTCATTACTGGATTGGGAATTTAAAATGTAATTCTTTTCTACATTAAAATCTTACTTCCCTACGAACAGAAAATGCCTGATAATAAGATATAAATCTCATATATTTCCCTGTGAATAATCCTCTGTGTTATTCATCCCTGTGAATGGATCTTTATTCTTATTTGATTACACAATTATTTTTATATATATCTGGTTATAAACTTCTCTCTGTGAATATTAGTTGAAATCGAGGAATATATTTCCCTGTGAATAATCCTCTGTGTTATTCATCCCTATGAATGAATCTTTACTCTCATTTGATTTCATGATTATTTTTATATGTAGAAATAAATCTCTCTGTGAATAAGGAAATAAATCCCTCTCTGTAAATATTAGCTCCTGAAATTCTTCCTCTGAAAGCTTTGTTTAACTCAGCATAATCATCTATTTTTCAATTATCTGTACATTGCTGGGAACAAATTAATCTTCCTGGGTTGTTTCATCTCTGTGATTAAATTCATATTCACATAAAATATTCCTTTTGTTATATTTATATCTCTTATATTGTAAATAGACTGGAAATAAAACAGAAATATATAACCACATTTAATTTTATATATATATATATATATATATATATATATATATATATATATATATATATATATATATATATATATATATATATATATATATATATATATATATATATATATATATATATATTATTAAATTTATATCAAACGAAAATGAACATATTAAACATTGCAAGCAATTTTAATTTTGAAATCACGTCTTTCGAAATTTATGAGCATCGACGACATGCAGGCTAGTGGAGGCGGTTTAGTAACCGCCAGGGAAGTGGTACCCTCCACTTCCCCTACGGTCACTGTAACGGCAGTGGCTGCAAGATAGTGGAGGGGACCACGAGGTCCCCTCACCACTGCGGGCTTGCTTCCGCAGTACCCGCAGTGGTGATGGGACCCGTGGGTCCCACTCCCACTTCCTCCCTTTTCATCTTTTTTTTTTCTTAAATGCTATTTCAATTAAATTCGTGGCAATTTATATAATGTTATTTTTTTTTTATATATAAATTTTAGTTTAATAAAAATTTTAAACTTAGGTAAATTTTTAGATTTATAATTAGTTTTAGCAAATTTATAAATTGTAAATTAAATTATACCTTCTTAAGATCCACTTAGCAATTTATCCATGTCAATATGATTTGAAGCTAAACTCTATTTTTGGGACTAGTGACTTTATAGGAAATATTCTTGCATGTAACTTACACTACCTTCGCCTCATGCAAATTCCTTACATTGATTACATTTGTTGGCATTTCCATCTCCATGCAAGTTACACGTTTACTTATTATTATGCAAGTTTCCTAATTGTTATTATTATGCAAGTTATAATTCAAGTTTTGAATAATAAATAATTTTAGTTATGGTTTTTATTCCATGTAATTCATCAAGTAGTTAATTCAATTAATTGAGCTTTGCAATGTCTAATTATACGCGTTCAATTCATAATTATTTCCAAGTATGATGTTTATCATAAGTTAGAAAATTAAATAAAAGATGTTGGGAAACCAAAACCTAGCAGCGTTCGGTATATACAGTGCCTCTGGGTCACGCTTACGGGTAATGCCGTCGTGTTGAACTACTGCACTTAATGCCTAATAAAGCTGCAACAACAATGTTTGTGGCATCGTCCCTATAAATCGTCAGGGAGTAATAAGGGACACTTCGAAGTTAAAATCCAAGGGGCAGGTAATCCCCCTTGGATCGATAATTTAATAAAATAATTCCGAAATGATCTTTCATCTGCTGAGTTAACCATAGTAAACCCCTGTTAGGGTTGATTGAATGGAATGCTTTTATAAATTGATTTAATCTCAAATAATTGTTGTTGATTGACAATTGGTAAAGGGTGACGCTTATGATAAGAATTAGGATCTAGTTGTTTTAGGCCACAAGCAATAGGCCATCTTGAGCCTTTGCTTAAGCGCTACCATCGTGGGTAGCAACTGCAGAGAAACTGTCTAGGACATTGACCCTAGAAAGGGTTGCGTACCCACTAATCAGTTTACATCAAACCTTAGAGTAGAAAATAGAACTACATATTCTACGCCTTGATCCCGTGCTGAAACGGGTGTGTAGGCAGTCTTGGGACGAAGTTGTCCCTAATACTCAGGCATTCGTGGGTGGGGTCTAGGCTTGGTAAAAAGAAGGATTGAGTAAGAATCATAATTTGCAAGATAAGTAAAAAAAAAATAAGGGAAAAAGTAAATCAATGCATACTTAGAAGGAATCCCGTATGGATTCGCTTGACTTCCCAAGGCTTTAAGCCAAATTCTGAGGCGGAACTCAAGCTTGTATTATGTAATTTAATTACTCCTAAGGATGGCGACCTCGGTGCACTTCTATTAGAAGAGTGTAGTACTTAGTGAGTGGCTTAGGACCCGAATGGTCCCGATGAGTCTAAGTCTCTGGCCATAGCACCTCCTATCCCGATTGGATAGATGCCTACCTTGTATGGGTAGATGCCTACTGATGCAGGAGCATCCAAGAGTCCACTTGAGACCAAGGAGATTATAAACATGAACAAAGACCCTAGAGCATCCTTGAAAGTGAATTGGAATGTTTTGAAGCCAATAATGGCTCTATGTAATGCTCAATTTGATTTAAATGTAATAAGTCCTGATAAGGGACCTAAGACAAAATATGGTGTCAAGTAGGCCAATAGTGTTTCAAGGGTCTAGAATGGTTAGTAGGGTCTTTGGTAGGGTTATTTAGGTATATGAAATAAAATTCCATTGATTTGGAATGATTTTAGCAAATAGAATGTATTAAATAAAGTTGGAAAATTCAAATCTTTGTATTCCAACGTTTAGTAGCATTTTGGAGGGAAATTGAGTTTTTAAGTCTTAATGAATTTGTAAACCCCTCCAACCACCTTGGGTTGGTTGGGGAATTTTTATTCATCATTTATGATGGAAAAAAGAGAGAAAAGTACAGATGATATGGACTGGAGGTGCTGTTGTGCGGACTGAGACAGTTTTAATGCAATAAACTTGATTTTCCTTGAAAAACTTGCATTCCTTTGATGATCTTTGAGTTCTAATCATTGAGGAAGGTTGATAGGCATTTAATGTGCATGATCTGAAGAATTTTATATCATTTTTAATCTGATCTAAGGATTTATATTGACTGTCCTGTTTTAAAAGTCTGATTTTCCTTGTTTTCTCAAGTATGAATATGTAATCCATCCCCTTTATGTGCTTACTGTGACTTGGGGATGGAAACTAATGTTGTATCATATCAAAATAACATGAAAGTGCAGGTTTGAAGTGGTTTTGCAGAGTGATCACTCACAAATGATGAATTTGTTGGTTGATTGGAGCATGGGGATGGTGGCTAGAGTGTAGCAGCCACTAAAGTAGCCATTGGAGGGCTATCTTTTATGATTGGAATTAGTAGAGGGAACCAATTTAATGGTGAAAAAACCTTCATTTGATCAGAGAAGTGATTGGAGGCATGATTTTGAGCAAGCCCTAGTTTAGAGGGTGATTTAAGGAGGGTTTTAGAGTTTGGACACTTAGAAGTTGAATCAAGCCATAAAACCTAGAAAATCCTTGGTTTGGGAACCTGATTGAATACTGTACAAAGTTTTGTAACCTGGTGTTAAGTTTTGTTGGTACTTCCTTTGTAAAGTGGGTGGTTTTTAAGGCTAAAAAGGGGCACATTTGAGGACAGCAAAGGGTCCGTCCAAAACAACCTATATCAGTTTTCTGATATGTTGTGTAACATCAAAATGGGTGTCTAAATATGTAATTTTTTGGGCAAGTGTTTTTGGAAAAGTTTTGAGTTAAAGGGAAATTACCCGATTTGAAGGGCTAGATGCTTGGTTGAATAAATGTATTGAGTTTGTGTTGAAGCTAGAGGCTTAGGGGTTTAGAAAACCTTTGAATCATGTTTTTTGAGGTCCTTTGAAGTATGTGGAGGTAGGAGGCACACCTGGTTTAGGTGGTGTTAGGTTTTGAGCCTACTGAGGCATTGAGTGCATTTGAGACACCTGAGGAGTGTAAGGGGTTTGGGTCCAAAATACACCTTTTATTTGCAAATTTGTATTAGATTCTCCTGTCTCTGCATCACCTACCCCGTATTGGATAGATGGAATCTTATGTCCCATATGGACAAATGCCTAACCCGTATGGTTAGATGCTCATCCCAGATGGATGAATGGCTAATCCAAATGGATGGATGCCCAGAGTATGCGATTGAATCAAACACAATGATTAAATTAAACAAAAAAAAAAGAATGGTCAATTTTGTTGAGTTAATTATGGTGGGTTATTACATGTGGTATTAGAGCAAAGGTTCAAATCTTGGCCTTGTGCTCACTTCAATTTATACAACTAAGGGAATGTTTTGCAATGGTAGAAATTAAATTTTAAAATCCTAAACCAAGAACTAACTACATAATTTAACTTTCAGGTAAAAACCTAGAATGACTAGAGGAAGAGGAAGAGGAAGAGGAAGAGGAAGGGGTAATGGAAGACGTACTACCACTAGGAGACAAAGGGAAGAAAACCATGAGGAAAACCATGAAGAAAACCATGAGGAAGACCATGAAGGGGATGAACATAACCCAAAAAATAATGAAGATGGGGTCGAGGCTATAATCAACCTTCTAACCGAGCAAAGAGATAAAATCAACTTCTTGGAACAATCAATGCAGGACCTTAGGGCAAGGTAGAATGACTTTGAAAATCGAAGTGGTACTGAAAATGGAAACCCTGGTAGCAATCAAGGGAATATGATGAGTAATAGAAAAAAAAATAACATATTGGAACCAGGGATAACTTTAAGAAACCCCCCCGGGGCAACTATGTAAAATCCTAGCGAATCAGACATTATTTTCGAGGGGAAATTTTCATATCGATGGCAAAATCTTTTTTTTAAATGACGAAAAAATTATTTTGTATTGGCGATTTTTTTTCTAGGGTGTGAAAATGCCATAAATTTCTGGTAAATAATACCTTGTTTTATGGGGAAAATATTTATTGTGGGAGGCGAATAATTATTGTTAAAAGGAACAAATATATAATTGTATGAGTGAAAATTTTTACTCGGAAGGAAAAATTATTTAAATTGATTGGCGATTTTTATCCACCGCTTGAAAATTATTTAAATGTATTGGCGATTTTTATCCACCGCTTGAAAAAATTTTAATTTGTTTTGGTGAATATTTTGTTATTTATGATACAATATATAATTCATTGGCAATTTCATAAATTCATTGCCATTAATAGACAAGGCACATCACATCACATCAGTACATCACATCACATAATACATTGAGTCCGGACTCTGCACGATGTATCAATAAGCGTGGCCTCTTTGACATGTAAAGGGTGACACATACCTAAAATCTATCAATGATTTTAAACCGTTTGATGATCATATATCAATGGCTGAAGTTTTATTTCGGCCCAATTTTCTGAAAAGAACATAGCTCACTAGAAAGTGCCCGCAATGGAATTGGATTCAATAGACACGTATCAAATGTCATGAATCACGATCGATAATTTCATTCATTTAATATATATCTTTTCACTTACGTCAATCCACTCTATCCCCATGACTTCCAATGTGATACTTGCCAATTTGGTACTGGTTCATAGCTATTTCCAATTTCACACACTCGTGCATTTATGGGAAAGATTTGCAGAGATACGAAAGATTTAAAAAATTTATAGTAGTTAATACTGTTAAAGAAGTAATTATTACAATCAAGAGCTTCAATTATTTATATATGATCTCTGCTTCTTTCATCTTCAATTAGCCTTTGCCATTTAGTAGATAAATCGTCAGAGCTCACGGTATTTTAGGTTTATAGGCTCACTGCTCATGTTGTTTAATTTGTTAATATGTTTTCTCAAGATGGACACTCCCATCCGCTTGAGAAGCATTTTTGCAGAGGACCAGATGGCCTTTCTAGGCTCCGTTAGAGACCCAACCCTCCAATAAGTCTGCAAGGAGGTTGGGTCGTTCACCAATGAAGTTGTGCGGATGGTGCTGGGCAGAGAATTTCTGCGAAATGAAAATAGGTACCGTGTTAACACGGACCTTACATCCCGCTTCTTAGCGTCTCTTCTGGACTTGGGAGGAGACAAGGTGGATATGCTGATGCTGTTGAGGAAGGTTTTTAAGGAAGACTTCCTCAGAGACGACATTACTCTTGTCGTTCTTGTAGAAGTAGGGGTGGGGATCCCTTGGGCGAGTGATTTATACAAGCTTCTCCTCCTTGACCAAACACTACCAGTGGCCAGGCAATCGTTTCTCCTAAACTTGAATGCGGAGCAGTTGACGCGTCACAGAAAATGGGCGCGGATTGGCAGGGACTTCCTCCGAAAATGGTTCCTCTTGGATGACTTTCCAAACTACATGTGGCTTGAAGAATTCTCTCAGCTTATGCTATCTGAAGAATTCTACATGGAAGGAGGGCCAGATTCTTAGGGAAAAATTGTAAACAATTCCACTACCTGTAGTTTTTTTTTCCTATGTCCTTGAACCCTAACAGGCTGAGTGCCAGAGGCTCACTCATTTTGGCTTTTAAGTTTTTGGGGGACTCAAGTCTCTGACGAAAAAATTGTAAATTTCAAAAGCATAAATAATTTAATGATAATTTTTCAAATTCCAGTTTGTTTCACTTTGCCTCTTACATTCTTATGGATATAAAAATGCTTTCTATAATTCTATTTCATTTTTATTAATTAATTTCTTTCAAATGCTTTTTGTATATGAGCTACGTTATTTCAATTATTTGTTAAACAATGGAAATAAATTTAATACCGTGATCTTTTTATGTAATGTTATTAAAAAAAAATTCAATTCGTTCCATTAATTATTTGTACATTGAATCATTGATTATGGTTGATTATAATTTTATAAATATATACTATTACTATATAGTCATTCAAAATACAAAATTTCAAAAGTTGCAAGATACAAAAGTTTATCGGTCAAGGTTTTTTCATTCAATTAATTGAAACGTTTCAAGATACAAAATTTGTCCACAGCTTATAGCAAGTAGACAAAAAAACTAGTTCATTGACGATAGGCCACTCACTCAGTCTCACTATCCCCCTAGTCCTCCCAGTCCCTTCCCTCCTTAGAGGTTGATGCTTTGGCTTTCCCTTTTGTCGCTTCAGCTTTCATTTTTGGAATGTAGTTTAGGAACCCGAAGTTGGGGTCGTCCTCCAAGCTTGCCAGTAGCTATATGGCCCTTCCTTCTTCAGCCCTATCTCTCAATGCCCTACCAACCTCCATCCTTGCCACCACATGCAAAGCATTCAGGACTTCATCCACCCTCGTTAATTTAATAAAGAGTTTCATCGCTTCCCACCCCACTTGGGCTCATTCACGGCACTGGTATTTGATTTCATCCTCTGGGCCACGAATAAAAGGAAGCAATTCCTCCCGATCGTCCCCTTCCATAATTCAAATGCCAACTCCCGGCACCACCCACTCCAAGATTGAATCTAGGTTAATCAGAAACTCCCTATCAATCAATTTGACCAATGTGAGTTTTACCTTTTCCACCTCTGGTTCGAATTCATAGGCCCACGCCATAATCAGAGAGTAAACCTCCATGTTAGTTTGATACCGGTGACTGATATGTGCCACCTCCTCCGCAAGCATCAATCGAGCTGCCGCCCACAACTTCTCCTCCTTAAACCTGAATAGTCCTTGCATTCGTTTATCAGATACTTTGCCCAAAAAGGGCACCAACTTCTTGTCTATTCGAAGTGTGAAATTGGCCTCCATTGTCACCTGCAATTTCAAAATCACTTCCTGCAAAAAATGTCTTGCAGAAGGTATGATTCTATGAACTACAGATTTGTTTTGCAGTTGCTTCAAAGTAAAAAGTGGTACATAGATCAAAAGGTAAGAAAATCTGCCTCCGTCTTAACTCTTATAGGTCGGGTAATGAATGTGCACGATAAGACATTAATGCCATGAGATTAGGAAAAAGATTTCCTACCATCCTCCCCTTCCTCCTTTCGTGCGGCATGCCGCAAACAACTCCTTGTGCAACAATTAATCGCACCTTGGTATTTGAACTTTCCAAATTTGATCGCCTTAACAAGTTGAGGACTGTAGTTGCACATTTTTTAAATTAATAGACTAAATTTATGTTGAAATTATATATATATTTTTAAACTATTTTTGAAAATTATATATCGTAAACATATTTTCAAAGAATTTTGTTAAACGTTAAATTAATATTTTAGATTTAATATTGAATGTTTTCTTTTTAATATTAAACTTTTACCTTTCAAATTGCATATCAAAATTTATATTTTTATATAGTTATTTGTTTTATTCTAGAAACTAAGTTTCATGTTTTATACTATTTTTGAATTTAAAATTTTTACAAATAATATTAACATTATATTTAATAGTTATCTCAAACTATTGCACATCTTTAATTACAAATAATATTTATTATTAACATTATATTTAATGAACAAAGATCAATGGTACCATCGACCGTTGGATGAACAAAGATCAATGGCTAGGGTGGATTTCGGCCCGAATGTGGGAAGTGAACACTTTTCTGAGAACTTCACTCGGAATTGGACATTTTAAAATTAATTAAATATAATTAAGTCTAAAAATCTCTTTTTTGGGCGGAATTTTAAAATGATTAAATAGCCTAAAAATCAAACTGGAAAAGTGACACGAGTATGGTGACGTGCCAGAAAATTAGCAGAAGTCGTGGCCCCGTGGGACCCACTACATCTTAAAACAGGTACCATTGACCGTTGGATGAACAAAGATCAACGGCTAGGGTGGATTTCGGCCTGAATGTGGGAAGTGAACACATTTGGGAGAACTTCACCCGGAATTGGACATTTTAAATGTAATTAAATACAATTAAGTCTATAAAGCTTTTTTTCGGGCGGAGGTTTAAAATGATTAAATAGACTAAAAATCAAACCTGAAAAGTGACACGATTATGGTGACGTGCCAGAAAAATGGCAGAAGTCATGGGACCCACTACATCTTAAAATAGGTACCATCGACCATCAGATGAACAAAGATCAACGACTTAGGGTGGAATTCGGCCCGAATGTAGGAAGTGAACACATTTGGGAGAACTTCACCCGGAGTTGAAACGTTTTAAATTTAATTAAATATAAGTAAGTCTATAAAGCACTTTTTTAGACGGAAGTTTAAAATTATTAAATAGACTTAAAAAACAGACCCGTAAAGTCACAATAGGTACCTTGGTCCCTCGTCCGTTGGATGAGCAAAGATCAACGGCTTAGGGTGGATTTTGGCCCGAATGTGGGAAGTGAACACATTTGGGAGAACTTCGCCCGGAATTGAATGTATTACATTTAATGTCCTCAGAATTTATACTGAAGTAGTGAATGTTTTGTCCTTTGGCATCGAATACTTATTATTAATAATTAATAAAATTACAACATGATTCTTAATGTCCTCAGAATTTATACTGAAGTAATGAATGTTTTGTCCTTCGGCATTGAATAGTTAGTAATAGTAATTAATAAAATTACAACATGATTCTTGATATTTTTCCATTTAGGTTTTACTTTTCTACTTTTTAGAGTTTTCAAAATAAGAGACTTGTAAATCATAATCGTCTTTCATTTCTTGGACAAACCTGTAAATCGAGGGAGATTCAGAAACAACTACTAGATTGAGGAATGCAAGTTGCAACAGAGCCTATCTGCGCCAATCTAGTGAAATAGAAATTCCAATTTCCGGGTAAAATCTAGAACACCTACATCTCGCCTTTTTTGCTTTTGGTAATCCCGTGGTCCAATTTGAGGGTTAGCATTTCCAGGTTTTTATCTGGCATTATTTTGAATTATTAACAATAATAGTGATGGGGAAAATGGGAAGCAGTAGTTCTACAAGAAGTCAAGTGAAAAACAAAATGTGCCTAACCGAACTGGTTAAAACACCAGGTTTCACTAATGAATACCATGATATTTATGACCCTGCTATCCATGGTGAAAAGTGTATCATAGATATTAGATATACATTGTCTAGTAAGGCGGCAGATGCATCGGGCAAAATTTACTGTTTTGAACCCAATGTTACAACAAAAAATAAATAAAATCGCATCATGGGATGTTTGATTGGAAGCATGGTGTTACCTGAAGTATTCCCTTGCCCTGATTTTGTCATGGTCTGTGCCAAAAATTATGATGAAGATAAAAAAGCAATTGTTAATAAAAATACAAAAGAGGAAATTCTATCCATAATTGAGGGAGAATTTGCTCGTTTGTTGAGCCTAGGATTTGAAGCCCAAAACTC
Organism: Cryptomeria japonica; assembly: GCF_030272615.1. NCBI lineage: Eukaryota > Viridiplantae > Streptophyta > Pinopsida > Cupressales > Cupressaceae > Cryptomeria > Cryptomeria japonica. The sequence goes on from NC_081405.1 coordinate 101,777,288, forward strand.
AAACGTCCAAATTGACCTAGGAAAGCTGGCAGAGAATTATGAGAGTCTCAATCCAAGTCGCAGAGATTCATTTATCAAAGGTCTAATAAAGATTGGTACTGATATTGTGTTGGATCAGAATCATAAGCCTCCTTATGAATCTAAAATTTTTGTTCCATGGGTTGGGGATACTATTTCCTTGCTGTCGTTTTGCCTAGGATTGGAAAATGATAGGGAAGTGGGTGCAAGCCTTCTTGAATTGATTTATAATATCCATTGTGCAAGTCAGCTAGTAAGATATAATTGTATTGAGCACATTGTAAAATCCATGCAAAAACAGTTACTAATGATCAAAAAGGGATCCTGTAAGACATTTAGGTTCTCATCCTACTTGTGTTGTCTCCTTCTATCCAAGTATCGTGCAATATTTGAGACCAACAAGCTTCAAATTGTGAGCTATAAGATTGATGAGAAGACTGGGAAGAGAACAGAGTGTCCAATAAATTATTGGACCCCAAAGATAAGGATGCATGATAATAGAAAGAACTACAACCATTTTGTAGACTTCTTTTTGGCACCAATGTATAATGAAATTACAAGCACTCCAATGCCTAGGTTGCCTATGTCTTGTAGAGATTGCATTCAACTTGGAAGTCAAATAGAATTGGCTGACTGGTTCTTCATGGAAGAATTCACTATGTTAAGGTTTTACGGATCAGCAGTAAAACCATACAGAGTTCCAATACATGTGACAAAGAGGGTATTTACATTAGAGTATGTACGACAATTGGAGAGCATAGATAGACACTTCCATGGTCAGCAAAAGAAGAGCATATTTCCTTCCTTGCCTTTCTCATGTGGAGGGTTCACATTTGAGAGAAAAGCATTCATTGTGGCACATGATTTCTTGACAGTTTTTAACTTTGGTGATGAGGGTCTCTGGCAGTATGATCCAATCGGTGTAGTTCAAGCAAGGATTAAGAAAAATGGGAACTCTTCAGTGTTATGTCAACATGAAAGTAAGCCATTGCTAGAAAAGCTTAGAAACAAGGACTCTTGGGATGAGGTTAAAAAAGAGATGGAGAAAATTGCAGCTGACAATAACATTTCAATAGAAGAAATTTCATCACAAATTATGGCATTGCAAATGCACATAGAGAGGACAACAGAGGAGGGTTAGGGCATCCAAAATAGGAGGTCCTACAATTTCTACCTAAAATCTGCTAATCCATCTAAAAAAACTATTCCCAAATCAATTCTGCACGAATGTAAAGAGAATTATTTCACTCAAACCAAAATAAATGATTTTTGGACTATGAGGAGGAATCTCGGTGAACCAAAGACAAGTGCAAAATTTGAGAGCATCGACGAGGATGCAGAGTTTAGCAAATTGTGGGATATGGAGCATGGCGGGACTGAAGGTGATGATGATGAGCATGAGGTTGCCGTTGAGCCCCCTCCAACAACTACTACAGTCCCTAAAATATTAGGTGGAGTTAGTGAGTCCATGAAAGAAAAATATAGCAAAGGGGCAAACCTTGTGGAAAAAATGGGTTTTGAAGGTGGTGGTCTAGGACCCAGAGGAGAGGGCATTTGGTATCCACTTCAAGTACAAATTCCATCACAATAAAAATCAAAAGGTCCTTATAAACCAGTCATTGGACTTGATTCTTCAGATTCATTAGGGATAGGTACTACTCATTACCCTTAGGGTACACCTACATTTGTTTCAGGTTCAAATCCACAACCACCACCACATCATGGTATTCCCATTGGTGGTGAATCAAGTGCCACTGCCACTGGTGGGGAATCTGGGGATAGTATTCCTATTAATGTTCAGTCAAGTACCACTGTGATTAGTGGGGTTGGCATGGGTAATACTACTGATACTAGTTGTCTTGGTGTTGGACAAGGGCAACAACAAAAAATCTCTCACAAGAGGCCACTAGAGGTAGATACTCAATCTCATACTATTGAGAATCCTATATCAAGTGCCACTGACACTACAAATCAATCATTTGCAGCTTCAGATCACACACCTCAAAAGACTATGAAAACTACACATGAAAGTGTCAATGGGAGTGGGACAACATCAGGAACTGTTGTTGGTAATCCTCGTCAAGCATTAGTTAAAACCACAGGAATAAGTGGAACTAGAGCCTATGGTATTCCTATGTCACCTTTCAAACATTCAATTGCTTCAACAAGCCCAGATTTTCAATTTCGTGATTACTATGAAAAACATGAACACACAACAAAAGAAAATAAAGAAAAAAAGAAAGCATTTCATAGGAATTTCGTGTCTGAAGTTGTAAACGAACAACCTGCAATGAACATGGTATTTCCAACATATGACCCATAGAAAGATATGATGGATTTCATGGTTGTTATGCCCCTGAACACATCTAAAGATAAAAATCCACCACAGAGTCAGATAGATCCCTCTCAATTTCAAGTTAGCACCCTCCAAATGGATTTTTCCAAAGTACATAATGTGGACAAAATTAGTGTGTCAAAAGGACTAACAAAGTGGTCTACACTTCATTGCTAAAGGTGGAGAGAGAAAAAAATAAACTGGAGAAACAAATAGAAAAGTTATAGGCAGACCTGGAAAACGAAAAAATCAAGGAGGAAAGCAGCAGATAGCAAGTGCAATGATTTACAGAAAAGGATTAAAAATTCGGGCTCTGCAATAGAAATTGTAGAGTAGGAGAAGAAGGATGCAGAATTGAAGGACTTGACTAAAAAACTGGCTAAAAGTAGTAAAAAAATTGTTGAGGAAAAAGCCAGTTTTCAAAAATTATACAAAAGTTATGAGTCTACTGCCGCAAAAATGAGAAAGTTACAGGACCTATTGGATCATGGGAAGGAAAAAGAAAAACATTTGCAAGAGGAAGTAGAGGAAGAAAGAAAAAAATGTGCACAAATGAAAGAAGACCTGCACAATGCAAATGATAAAATAAAAACATTGGAGGATAGATTGAAAGACAATATGAAAAATACAACGAAGTATATACAAGAAAACATTTGGCAGTGAATAATGCAGAGTAGTGAGAAGTTGTGTGAATGGTTTCAATTGACTGAAAGTATGAGACAAATTTTTATGAAAATCAAAGGGCACTATGAGAAGAGCACACATGTTTATTCAAAAGAGGAAATGGCAAAAAAGATTCTAAAAGTAGTCTACAGTTCCATTGACAGCTACTTGGCATCCAAGGGAATTAAGAGCCACATTGATGCCATAGTTAAGACATCATCTATCATTCAAAAATGCCAGAAGCTAAGGGAAACATCAGAAGTTATGGACAGTTGTGGAAAAAAGATAGTGAAGCTGCAAGATATGAAAAATAATTAGATTAAACCTGGTTTGCCTAAGCCTGTTGACACAACAAATAAATTCATTGGAGAAGAAGCTTACAAAAAAATCATGGAGATAAAAATGAAGTCTGATTTAGACTTGCTTCCAAAGGACACAACTCCCAAAAGCTTTTTGGAATTCATCCAACCATTTACAACTCTAAATACGATATTGGATGAAATAGTGATGTCAAGTAAATCTTATAAATATGGAATGTTGATGAAATTGGAGTTGACTTTCCATAGTTTACAGAATATTGACCTTCCATTAGATGAAGACTGGAGCACCCTACAAAAACTAGCACAAAATTCTTAAGAATCATAGTATGTATTGCACAATTTTCTTCTTTTATTCTTAATTTCAAGGTTTTATGTTTTTTCTATTTTCTATTTTGCTAATCCAGCCTATGAATCTATTTTATGAATAGGTAAAAAATAGCACTCGCTATTGCTATTTTGCTAATCCAGCCTATGAATCTATGATGCACAGTGCAAAACTTTAGCCAATAAATTTGTATTCTCAAATTCTCCCTTGCTTTAACATTTATGCATTTCTCTATTTCTGATTAGTAAGTTTTAGGAACTGCTATTATTTATGTTTAATTTGTCATGGTGTGAATTAATATTTAATTTTGAACTCTGTTTTTTGAATAGGAGACATCAAACATGTAGCAGATGTTAAATTGCTAATACGGCCTGTGATGGCCATATAAATATGTCTTGAGTTTGTGATTTTGATGTTTAGTATTCACATGTTGCAAACTTGCAATTCGACCTGAAGCTATTGTTGCTCCCTTGTTTCTATAAAAGGGAATTCAGGGTCATTTGCAATTTTGCAAAGGGTTCTACTTCTAAAACTTTGTATTCACTTTTGCATGGACATTGGAGAATCACACAGGAGTTGTTGTTGCTCTCTTGTTTTTATAAAAGGGAATTCAGGGTCATTTGCAAAGGGTTCTGAAACTTTGTATTCACTTTTGCAATTGGTATGGAGAATCACACAGATTGGAATTTGGTGTATTACTATTGAATGAATTGTATCATATGGCTATATTTTGAAGAATTAATGAAAATCTAAGTTCTGGACATGTGTATTACTATTGAATGAATTGTATCATATGGTTTTGAAATGTATCACACATATTTGAGACTCAAACATGTATAAATAAACAATAAACATCTCTGTATCAATAAAAACATTATGTTTTTTTTTTTATTATGCCATTTTAAATCTGGAAATAGAAAGTTGAAAAATATAATTACAAATCAATATTAAATTCTAATTGCAAAAAGTAATATGCTTTTGTAATATGAATGATGAGATACAGTAATAAGATTAATAAATACCAATCTCCTACTATTATAGTTGCCATTCATCCTCATCAAATTTAGTGCTTTCTTGATTCCCGTCTGTGGTTTCTTCACTCTGAGTCTGAGTTTGCATATCTTCGCTGAACTGCATCTCAATGCTACTAGTAGCTCCAGTAGTCCCACTGGCACTTTGGTTTGAAGTGTTGCCCAAACCTCTTCTTTCACATTTGGACCTCCAGATTTGCAGTGCCCTATCGTAAGGAAAAGTGTGGACATCATACCTAGATGTATAGAGCCTCAAGCAATTTTCCAAATTTTTGTCTAGTTTGTTTCTTAGCTTTGATTTTAGGAACCCCAAAGCACTGAAAACTCTCTCATCTTCCACCGAACCCAATATCATGGTAAGACATAAATCAGCAAGCTTCACATATTCTAGCATTGAATCACACAAGGTTTTGTTCTGAGCTATATATTTCCAAACCCTTGTTACTGATCCCTCTTTGCGGGGGTTATCCATTTTGGCATATTGTTCTTTCATAGTGTATGCAAAACAAGTTGACTACTCTCGAAGATGAGTTTCATCTAATATTCCATTTATAGTTACTCCATTAAATTATCTGGAAATGCAAATTTGTTTTACCAAAGTCAGTAGCTTACTTCAAAAATTAGATGCACTGTTGAGGCTCCAATTATGAGGAAACACAATAGACATGGCTTTGAGTAGGTTGTCAGGAGGGAATCTACTTCTAATTTGTGAGGAAAGATCATATGCAATTTTCTTCACAAAAGTAGTTAGAGTCTCAACAATCTTGTCGAAATCTTCCTTTGTAACTCTTACTAGATTCTTCCTAGGGCGCTTTCTTGGTTCCTCGGGGTCAACCATGGCATAGAAGTGCATTGGTATCTCAACTCCTTGTACATTGGCACATACCTCCTCGTCTGCACCAATTTGTAAAAATTTATTAGGATTGCTCAAATCTGTGAGTGTCCGCCACTTAACAAATTTTTCATCAGTTAGTGTTGGTTGATTTCGATAGAGATTGTCGAGGGTCAGGCATGTCATCTTACACAGCATAGCATATTCTGCAATATACAGAGCTCTTTTTTGGGCAGCCTTCATAATAATCCTCATTTCCTCTAGCATGGGCAGAAGAGTTGCTAAAGTGTCTCTAAATTACTTAACCTGCCAAGAAGTTCTGGAAATTTAGGTTGATCTGACTCGTCGCGAGTTGTGTGAAATAGTCCAATCAAGGATGGATATTCTAAAAACACTCGATGTACTGGACCATCCAAAGAGATCCATCTGGTATCATTATCCTTGAGAAGCTTGTTCCCATCAGTTAATCCATCAGCAAAGTTTTGAAATTCCATAAATCGCTTGGGACTTCGACAGAAGTGTGAGTAGAGCTCTCTGATTAAAATTTCAATTTTTTTAACCGAAGCAAACTTGCTTACAATTCCAAAAGCTAGATTCATTCTGTGAGCCATGCAGTGAATTGCAGTAATGTATGGTGCAAATGAAGTTTCAATATTTGTACAAAGTCCATTCCTGTGACCTTGCATTACTGAAGCTCCATCTGCTCCAACACAAACTAATTTTTTGGCTACCATCATGTCATCCATACCTCCATATTCAATTAAACTTCTCTTTACTAGTTGAAATAAATTTTCCACTGTCGCACTCTCCTTCATTTTAGCAACAGACAGCAGATGAGGTTGGTGGGTATGATTCTCTACAGTATAAACATGCATGCATACCCATGAAGTATTGTCTACTGCAGTAACTTCGTCTAAAGAAAATGCAATGAAGTTTGACTCTCTTATTTTTTCCTGTACATCTTCTTTTTCAACCTCAGCAAGACAACTTGCCCATTCCCATCCACTGTTTACTGACCAGTGTCTATTAGGATAGTTAGTAACTTTCAAAAAGTGTAATAAACCACTAATTGATGGGAAATCTGTCATAGCATGCCCTCTGCTCAAAATATGAAAAACAACGCTTAACTGAACAACTTTTCCCAGTTGTTCTATTTGCATTGCTTTTCCAAAAATAGCTTCAATAGAACCTTTAACTTCAGTAGGCTTTGTCTATAATTTCTCATGAAAATAATACTCTTCGACATTCCTCACATGCTTACATTCATCCTTTGTTTTCCATCTTATCACTGATTTTTCAACCCCATCTATCATTTGTTTTTCATAAACTTTACCCATATGCTTTTCTATGGTGTCAAATTTTAGCTGCAACCTAATTTCCTTGTTATGTTTCCAAGTGCAAAGCTTACACCTGCATCTATTGGAGGCTCACCTTCAATTGGATTCTTGACTGGTTCAATGAATGGATACTTTGATGCCCAATTAATTTGAAAATTCCTCACTGACATATCCCACTCCTGATCCTTTTTTGATTGTGGTTCACCCTTTTTTGATATGGCTATTCTTTTCCCCTTCCGTGCATTATCATCAATGGCATTATCACCCAAGTCGACTATATCATTTCAACTAACTTGGGTATCTACCAGATAATCTTCTTCAAGATCATCCTGATCTGAGATATCAGGTTCACCGCCGTCTTCAACATGCGGTGCAGGTGGCGAATTTTGTACTTGTACTTATGATGATGTACCTTCCTAATTTTCACATCCAATGCCAAAGTATAAAGACAACGTTCTGCTTTTTGTTGGCCTCTCCTGGCCTTCCCCACTTGCAGATTTCCTACCCCTCTTCCTGTTCCACATCTCCAATGAAATAAAGGCTGCCAAAAAAATATCAATTTGCTGAAGAAGCAATAATAGGCTATAATGTATAATATACCACTTCAAAAATATGATCACTCACCTTTAGGCTTTAGGTCACTAGCAGTCGCCAATACAGTCAACGACTCAACAACAATGATTTACCTTAGTCTGAAACTTCGTTATTGATCAGAATTCAGAGCCTAGAACCCACCAGATTGTGTTGAGATATTGAGATAGATCTGATCTTTGCATGTATTTATACCAATCCTTATATGGAAAATTCCATGGGAATTTTATATGGTATACAAATATTTGGCGAATCCCGCGTAACTATAACATGTCTTATGTAATTTTCAAGGCGATTATAGGTCATCCAAATACGACTTATGTAATTTTCGAGGCAATTATAGGTCGTCCAAATAATAGGCGAATACAATATAGTTGGCGAAAGTTGGGGTGAATGGAGACACGCGTCGGCAAGATGTCAGGCGAATTGGATCTCCCTGGCTAACAAATCTTTGCATGCCTATAGGCGAATTAAGTTCATCTATTAAGGCAACCTCAGAGAGTGTAGGCGAAACAATTAAATTTACCGTGTGTCCACCATATATTGTATTGGCAAAATCATTGCATAGAAACATTTATTTGCATAAAACATATGGCGATCGGGCCGTGACTATGATGGAAATTGATAATGTTCTGATGACATGGCCACCCCCAAATAGTACAAAATATTCGCCATTTCCGACATGGCCTACGTGAAAAATTTGGCGAATATTCGCCACTAAAGTAAACTCTGATTGGCACTCTCCAAGGATCTAAAGAAAATCACCCCTCCTAAGTTCGATGGGAGGCAAATTGGTGAAGGAGCTGAGAATTGGTTAAATGAAATGGAAAAGTATTTTGGACTAAGAGATTTTAGCAAAACAACCAAAGCCTTATGGGGTTCCTATCAACTCACAGGGGAGGCAACTAGTTGGTGGACCAACACCAAGGAACAAAATGGGTATAGCAGGGATACGATCACATGGGATCAATTTGTTCAGCATTTTCGAGAGAGTTGGCTCCCTCAATTGTTCTTTGATGAGAAGGTGAAAAAATTCCATAATCTACGTCAAGGGCCCCTATCAATCCAACAATATTGGGATAAGTTCGCCAAATTGCTTAAATATGCACCTATGTACCAGAAAGATGAAGAAGGCCAAGCAAGGAAGTTCGTTTTGGGGCTAAATACCAACATAGGGGTAGAGGTTGACATGCATGGACCCAAAAACATGAACGAAGTACTTGAGAAGTCCCTAAGGCAAGAAAGGAAGATTCAAACATTAACAGGGCGGAACTATAATGGGAACCACTCATTTAAAAGGAAGCATGAATTCAATGGGAACACTAACTTCAACAAAGGTCAAAGGAATAATTCTTCTGAAAGAAGGCCACCCCCTAATCAATATCAGAGGAATGGAAATAATAATAATAATTGGGGCAATAATAATAGAGGAAACTAAAACAGGAATGACCAGCAAAGCAGGATAACTTATCCACCCAGGGCTAATGAAACAAGGAATGATCCTCCTAGGAACCAAGGCAGGAGGGGTCCTCCAGGTGGATGCTTCATGTTTGGGGGAAACCATTTTGCTAGAGAGTGTCCCAGGATGCAAGGTTAGATTAGGGCCAATCAACCCCAACAAGGACCCCAACAAAGGATTCATGCAATAGTTAGGAACTGAAGAGGAAGATACCAAAATGTTCCCATGGAAACTACAGGTACACTATTTGAACAACCAATTTCAATTCTAATTGAGACCAAGTCATCTAAATGTTTCATCTCACCTAAATTAGTAAGCAAATATACATTAAAATTTAATCAAATGGAGTCATCATGGATGGTTCAATATGGGGATAAGGCAACTAGGGAAGTAACTAAGTGTTTGCCGAGGGCAAGGGTACAATTTCTTGAGTTTGAAACAAGGGTGGATCTCTATGTGGCACCCCTAGGATTATATGATGTAATTATTGGAATGAGTTAGTTAACAAACCATCAAGCTAATGTAGATTGCTATAGAAAAGTTGTTGAATGTTTGGATGATGGAGGAAAAAGGGTCAAAATCCAAGGAAAGTTTAATCCCATTAATATAGAAACCATATCAGCCATGCAATTAAAGAAGGAAAGAAGAAGAGGAGGCCTAATCATATGGTTGAAATTGATGAAGGAAAAGAGGAAAATACCCCAACCTTTGAAATACCCCTTTCTTAAAATAATTCAAGGATGTATTTCCAGAAGAATTACCCGGCTTACCCCCCAAAAGGAAGTTTGACTTTTCTATCGACTACTATCGGGAGCTGAACCAATATCAAGGGCACCTTACCAAATGAACACAATTGAATTGCAAGAGCTCAAGATGCAATTAGAGGAACTCTTAGCTAAGGGATTAATAAGGCCAAGTGTATCACCATGGGGAGTGCCAGTCTTGTTTGTTAAGAAGAAGGATGGAACCTTAAGACTATGCATCGACTATAGGATGTTGAACAAGGTCACAATAAAGCTTGCATAGAGGATATTTTTGACCAAATGAAAGGAGCAGCAGTTTTCTCAAAGATAGACCTCTGATCAGGGTACCATCAACTCATAATTAAGGAGGAAGACATTCTGAAAACATCTTTCAAGACTAGATATGGGCATTATGAATTCACAGTAGTTCCTTTTGGTGTAACCAACGCCCCAGCTGCATTTATGAACCTAATGAATAGTGTACTCCATGACTACTTGGATAAATTTGTTTTGGTATTTCTGGATGACATATTGATTTACTCTAGGAATGAGGAGGAACATTTAGTACACCTACACATTGTTTTGCAAAGGTTGAGAGAACATAAGTTATATGGGAAACTATCAAAATGTGCCTTCTTCGAGGAAAAGATTCACTACCTTGGGCATATAATATCTAAGGAAGGAATAGCAGTTGATCCAGATAAGATAAAGGCAATAGTAGAATGGTGATCCCTAAAAATGTTTCAGAGGTAAGAAGCTTTATGGGGCTAGCAGGTTACTATAGGAGGTTTGTGGAAGGATTCTCTAAGATAGCAAACCCCATCACCTCATTACAAAGGAAGGGTAAAAGGTTTGTGTGGACAGAACAAAGTGATAAGGCATTCCAAATCTTGAAGGGAAAACTAACTTCAACACCCATTCTAAAAGTACCAGATTTGAATGGACACTTCATAGTCATAACTACTGCTTCTATTGAAGGTTTAGGAGGAGTACTTGTCCAAGATGAAGGGGTAGTAGCTTACGAATCCAGAAAGCTAAAGACTCATGAAGTCAATTATGTACCCCATGACTTAGAGTTAGCAACAATTGTGCATGCCCTACAGAAATGGAGACACTTCTTACAAGGGAAGCCCTTTGAGTTGAAGTCAGATAACCAAGGACTAAAGTACATCTTTACCCAACCCCACTTAAATGCTAGACAAAGAAGGTGGTTAGAGTTTCTAAGTGAATATGATTTTGAAATTGAATATATTAAGGGGAAGGAAAATATGGTGGCAGATGCTTTTAGTAGGAGGAGACAATTGATGACTATAGCAACATTCAAAACTTCATTCAAAAAGAAAGTAATGGATGAGCAAAATCATGACCCATGGTATGAGCAAGTCAAATTGACATTAGAATGCGTTCCAACTGATCCTAAGATTGAAGGGTATACATTAGATGAAGATGAGTTGCTCAGATACAATAATAGAATCCATATTCCAAATTCAGGAGACTTAAGGGAAGTAGTCTTGTTGGAGGCTCACAATGCCCCTTATTCAGGGCACCCAGGAGTTAACAAACTTTATGCAGATTTAAAGAAGTTATACTTTTGGCAAGGGATGAAGAATGACATAGTCAAGTATGTGGCTAAATGTTTGGAGTGTCAAAGAGTAAAGGCAGAACATAGACATCCAGCTGGATTGTTACAATTACATGATGTACCTCAACACAAGTGACAAGTTATTAGCATGGATTTTGTACAAGGGTTTCCCACGTCACCTTCTAGACATGATACAATGATGGTGGTAATTGAAAAACTCACTAAGGTGGCACACTTTATACCAAGGAACCTGATGGATGATGCACCTACCTTGGCTAGGCATTTTGTTAAGGAAATATTTAGGTTGCATGGAATACTAGAGAAAATCATATCAGATAGAGATGCTAGATTCACTTCAAGGTTTTGGACCACCCTTCAATCAGCTCTGGGAACTCAACTAAATTTTAGCACTGTATACCATCCTGAAACTGATGGTCAGACAGAAAGGACAAATCAGATTATGGAAGACCTACTTCGCATGTACTACATGGACCAACAGAAGAAATGGGAACAGTACCTACCTCTGGTAGAATTTGCTTACAATAATACATATCAAACATCTTTGGGAATGGCACCTTTCAAAGCATTATATGGTAGGCCATGTCCAACACCTTTGAGTTGGGATAGTCTTGAAGATAGAGTAATTGTTGGACTAGACATGTTGAAAGAGATGGAAAGGAAAACTAAGGAAATTAGACAGAGATTGAAGGAAGCCTTAGATGGGCAGAAAAGTTATGCAGACAAGAACAGGACACCAAGGGAGTTTGAGGTGGGAGAGAAAGTCTTCCTAAGAGTTAGGCCACACAAGAGTTCCATAAGGTTTGGGAAAAAGACCAAGCTTGCACCTCGTTATGTTGGACCTTTTGAAATATTGGGAAGGATTAATCCAATTGCATACCAGTTGGCCTTACCTCCCCAGTTGAGCCGAATCCATGATGTCTTCCATGTATCTCTTCTTAAAAAGTATGTACCTGATGAGAAACACATTTTGAATTGGGATGCTTTACAGGTCTAGGAAATGGGAGGAATAATGATAGAGCCATTCAAAATCTTGGAGAGGCACCAATGCCAATTGCGCAACAGAGAGGTTGATCAATGCAAAGTACAATGGAACCAGTATGATGAGAAGAATGCCACGTGGGAAGATACTAGAGAGATGCAACAGTTGTTTCCTTTTTTGTTTTAATCATGAACTATAAACTCTTTTGGATGCGTTCAATAAGTGCATCGGGACGATGCCCAAATTAAGGGGGGGAGGATGTCACAACTCTCCTCTATCACTTTTTGATTTAAATACAATTCTATTATGTTTTTTGTTAAATTACTTAAAATGATTGAATAAATGTTATAAAAGAATAAAATGAACACGCACACACACACACTTGAGAATATAATTATTTTTATTTATTTATTTATTTTCCACTCCCAATTATGGCACATGTTGTAGGAAGAATAAGAAGCTTCTAGAGGAATCTCCACCACTTTGCATGTAACTCCCCCACTAAGTTTAATCAATTTGCATGAGTCCAATATTGGAAAAGAATCTCCTTTTTTATTAAAATTTTCTAGATAGTGGAAGGGAGGGATTTTTTTTTATAAAATGATATGCAAGTTTCAAAGAAGGGAGTTGATTATGTTTTGAAGAAAATTTCCCCAAGTTTGTAGTAGTAGGATCTTCTTTGGTAGTCTCATTTTTGTTGCAGGATTCTAAGTTGTTGTTTGGAAGATTCCTCTCAAAGTTGCAAGGAAGGATCTAAGGAGGATTCAACACCAAACGTCAATAAGCCAGGTTCTCTTCTTGTTATTTCACATTCACATATGAGAAAATGTTATTATCTTCCTTTATATAATTTTAGTGGTAAATCTTTTTGGGATAATATTGAAAAAGATAGCTTCATTATTTGTTTAATTCCTTTTTTTTAAGAAGAAATATTAGATCTTGCTTTCATGTGAAAGATAGCTTTAATATTTGTTTAAATTTTCTTTAGAAAATATCAGATCTTGCTTTCTTCTCTCATGTCATTACTGGATTGGGAATTTAAAATGTAATTCTTTTCTACATTAAAATCTTACTTCCCTACGAACAGAAAATGCCTGATAATAAGATATAAATCTCATATATTTCCCTGTGAATAATCCTCTGTGTTATTCATCCCTATGAATGGATCTTTATTCTTATTTGATTACATAATTATTTTTATATATATCTGGTTATAAACTTCTCTCTGTGAATATTAGTTGAAATCGAGGAATATATTTCCCTATGAATAATCCTCTGTGTTATTCATCCCTGTGAATGAATCTTTACTCTCATTTGATTTCATGATTATTTTTATATGTAGAAATAAATCTCTCTGTGAATAAGGAAATAAATCCCTCTTTGTAAATATTAGCTCCTGAAATTCTTCCTCTGAAAGCTTTGTTTAACTCAGCATAATCATCTATTTTTCAATTATCTGTACATTGCTGGGAACGAATTAATCTCCCTCGGTTGTTTCATCTCTGTAATTAAATTCATATTCACATAAAATATTCCTTTTGTTATATTTATATGTCTCTTATATTGTAAATAGACTGGAAATAAAATAGAAATATATAACCACATTTAATTATATATATGTGTGTGTGTGTGTGTGTGTGTGTGTGTGTGTGTGTGTGTGTGTATTATTAAATTTATATCAAACGAAATTGAACATATTAAACATTGCGAGTAATTTTAATTTTGAAATCATGTCTTTCAAAATTTATGAGTATCGGGCGGTGTGCAAGCTAGTGGAGGTGGTTTAGTAACTGTCGGGGAAGTGGTACCCTCAACTTCCCCTACGTTCACTATCACGACAGTGGCCACAGGGTAGTGGAGGGGACCACAGGGTCCCCTCACCACTGCGGGCCTGCTTTCGTAGTACCCACAGTGGTGATGGGTGTTGGCATATGCACACTCCAATGAGACATTGTATGTGATTGAAGGTTTTGTCATTGATGGAAACCTTGCAATCCTATGGTACCGGCAAAGGCATTATACTGACATCAGCAGATCACACTCTATACTGGCACTTAGGACACCGGCACCGGTACAAAGAAAAGAAGTATACCGGCACAAAGGCCGACAGGATTTTGTTATATTATATTTTGTTTATTATTATAAAAACTTTGTAAGCCGACTTGGCAAATTGTAAAATGACTCTTATATATAAAAGAGATCATTGTAGACATTTGGTATGAGTGAGGAAGTATTAAGGAAAAATATTAAGCAGACCTATTATGTGAAATATAGGCTAAGGGTTTATGTAAGAAACATAGCAGCAACCGGCACTGGATCAGGCATTATAGATGCTATTGTAAAGTAGTACAAGATATTGGATTTGTATAATCCTCATTGTAAGTCAGTGAGACTTCCCATTGAGCAATGAGCTTTAGGCAGTTGGCCTTCCTGCATGTGCAGGCCCCTATTGTAAGTAATATTCTCTTATTGGCCAGTGAGTGAATATTGTGGGTCACAAATCCCATCGAAGTTTTTCCCACACTGGGTTTCCTCGTTAAAACCTTGTGTTATGGTGTGCTTTTCATGTGGATGTTCTTGATTATGTTCATTGCATTATTTCTTGCATACCGGTACACTATTATAGTATGTTCTGCATGTTTTAATTCAAGAAATTCTACTCACCAGTTAGATACTGATTCACCCCCCCCTCTCAGTATCTATGGGATTCCTAACAATTGGTATCAAAGTCTGGTCCTCTATTTTCAGAAGCCTAACAGCTTGAGGAAGATCTTGACACCGGTAAAGATGGAAAATCTGATGAATCAACTTGAAGGAGCTCTTTCAGACTATGATGCAGAGAAATTGGAAAATATCAAACTAGAAGATGATTTAAGGGCAACTCAGGATATCATTTTGGCACTTCAAGAAAATTTTATTGTTGCAAGAAATAAGAGAAGAGAACTTTGTGAAAAATTGCAAAATGAGAATGATGAAAAGGAATCACTTAATGATATGATAAGCAAGTTGAAACAAGAGAACATGACAACAAAGAATGAGATGTAGGATATGACTATGAGATTTTGCAAAGAGATTGAGGATAGGAAGAAGAATGAAGAAGAATTGACCAGAAGACTAAGTGATGCAGCAAATGAGAACACAAGACTTAGCTATGAAAATGACATGTTGAAGACAGATCTGATGCATACTCAGAATGACTCAAATGAACCGATGAGACAAAAAGAAGTCTTAGAAAGAGAACTAGAAACTGCAAATCAACATAAAGAAAAATTCAAGAAAAGCTCAGAGGAACTTGGCACCTTGCTGAAGAATCAAAAACCTAAAGGTGACACTTCTGGAATTAGCTTTGAAGTTGGTGAAAGCTCCGGTACTGCAAATACTCAAGATCAGAGCAAACCGGTAAGACAACCTAATGCTTATAAATTCAATGGAAAATGCTTTAACTGTAATAAGTATGGTCATAGAGCAAATGAATGTAGATCTAGACATTATCAGAATATCAACACACCCATCGGTCAATGTTCTAAATGCAACAAAGTTGGTCACAACTCTGAAAATTGCAGAATGAATGTGAGATGTTATGTTTGTGGAAGATTTGGACATTTATCTAATCAATGTAGAACACAAACCAACATAGGTTATGGGAAAGCTATTCAGAAGAATAATGTAACTTGTTATGCATGTAACAAGATTGGGCATATTGCAAAATTCTATAGAAGTAAAGGATCATTGGCAGACAACAAAAGTTCTAGCTTGAAAGGTAAAGAAAAAGTTGAAGAGGTTAAGCAAGATTTCTCAAAACAATTGATTAGAAAAGCTGATCTAAATATTGGGAATATTCCTCCATCGGTAGAACAAATCAATGCTTCACCGACAGGATAGAGTGATGCTTCACCGACAGGACAGAGCAGTGCTCCACTGGCAGGAAGTTCTTCATCTAATTGAAGAAAGTTTCCTTGAGGGTTTGGCAATCTAATGACACATGTGCTATTATTCCTCGGTTAGAGATAAGCATTTGGAAATTACTTTTTACCGCCAAACAATGTTAAGTGAATACTTAACTGGCATGCATTTAATGTGGTAGATGGCAAAAAGACACTATAAAATTGAGGTTTTGGCTCCATTCCATTTCACTGAGATTTCAAACCTACGAAGAGCGCGAAGATTCTGAGCTAAGGCATTTCGAGCAAGAGGCAAGAACACTCCAAGCATTCATCCATCCTAAAGACAGCAAAAAGTATTTTATCATGGCATCAACCTCTGCAATTGAATATATAGCAAACCCTACTATTGTCGAAGTGATAAAAAGACCTAGGCCTGTATAGCAAAGAAAGATGATACCTTAGGTGCTTTTTCTCAAATTCCCAAGGGATTTGTCTATGTTGAAGACCCCAAAATGTACATCCACTACAACATTGAGGAACTAGGAGATGAAGAGATTAAAACCATGCTTAAAACTGTGATATGTGATAAAACCAAAAATGTAAAAGATGAACACAAGATCATTGAAACCCTAGGATTTACAGAGATCCTTAGCATTCATGAATTCCCCAAGGATGTGATTAGGATAGTCTTAAGCAGGGTACATGGTGAATTTTTTAGGTTAGATGCAATCCACAAAATCACTAAGGAAGCTGTGAAAGCTGTCACAGGGTTAACGACCACCGGTAAAAGGCCAGATAAAACCAAAAAGGTATCCAATGACCTAGTTACAAACCTAACTGGTGCAACATTCAACAAAAGGTCCCTAAGAGTTAATGATGTAACAGACATTAATGTGAGATTTATCAGCATGATATTAGTGTATAAAGCTACTCATGCAAATAGACTCAATTCAGTTTCAAGTTTATGCATTAAGAGTGCTTATGATATGGTCACAGATAATGCAAAGATTGATATATGTGAGTGGTTAAAGGATGAATTAATTGACAACCTTGGAAAGATTAAGAAGGACAAGAAAGGAACTTTCAGGTTTGGAAATCTGTTAGTATGTCTGATGCTACATATAACCAAACAGGGTCTCGGTATAGGCTACAAAGAACTTGGATATGATATACCGGTAGGCAAATAGTTAACAAAACTATTCAATAACATGGGAGAAGACAAGGAAAACAATATTCATGACTTCTTTCAAGCATTAAAGGCCAAAATGAAGAAAAGAATCAGGTTATCACAAAAGATTGTCGACAAATACAAAGACGAAATATGCTTTGTAATCAAGAAGGATGAAATCTGGATGGAAGCAGTCATCCCTAGGACAGTTTGGGTAACCGAGATGGGCTATGAAATAGATGATCATATAATTGAAACATATGTTAAGGCACTTCTAGAAGCCCCTAGAGAACCTAAGGAAGAAATATTTAGTAGTGCAGAAACTATTGAAAGCCAAATACAATCAAAGAAAAGAGTGAAAAAGGCTGAGGCAGTTGTAAGGAAAGGTTCCAGACAAGCAAAGGCCATCAAAGAAGATGTGTTGAAGAAAACTAGTATAACAGAGGATGAGTTAGCAGCTCCACAACCTGGAACTCACCTATCACCGGTAGGTACTTCTTCGAGGAGTGACATGCCTGCAACTTTCAAAAGAGATCCCTCACCGGAAACCACACCCTCACCCAGGAGGACAAGAAAAAAACAAGAAGTAAGATCTTCGGTAAGAAAGGCTACACCAAAGAAGAAGAAACTGACACCCAAAAAGAAGAAGAGGACAAACAAAGACTTGGCCTCTCTTGATATACTGCTGAATGAAATTACAAATTGAAAAATATAGAGAAAATATATGACACTTTAACAGCTGATGAAAAAGAACAAGTTGAAAATAGTGTTATATTGCATATGGACATGTATAAGAAGTTTTTGATGGAAGTAGTCAATGAAATTCCAGATGAACTATTTAAGAGACTGGAAGCAAGAAGACAAGCAGTAATAGAACGGGACAAGAAAATAAAGATTGAAAAGCTACTTGTTGTATATTTGGTAAACTCACCCAAAGAAATTGATGACCTAATTACTCAAGCCAACTGGTTAGTATTTTCTACTACACACCGACACATTGCTTTAATGGTTGGAAGAGTTAATGAGGTGACTAAGGAAATAGAAAACGGATGGGATATATTCCTAGTTGAAAAAGAAAAACAAGAAGAATACAGGAACCCCAAACCCATAAAAGTTTATCAAAAAGATAGAGACAAGGGTAAAGGTAAAGTTGGTGGACCACTTAGTATCAAGGTTAGAGACAACTTACCCCCACCTCCTTTGATTACTCCATCAGTAAAAATGACAGCTACAGAAGATCAACCAATAGCTGAGAGCATGGATGTAGAGGATGGTAATCCTAATCCTGAAGTCTTATATACTGTGGATGTTGATACTCAAAAGATCAACATAGTGGTAGACAAAGATACAACTGATAAGACTGACATGGCTAGTGAGCCTCCAGTAGTTGAGCAAACTGAAAACACACAGGAGAAACCGACATAAGACAAAGAGAAAAAGGTAGAGACTTAGACTGAGACAATGCAACAAACAGAGCAAAAGGCTCCGGAATAGGAACATGAACATAAGGAAATAGTGCCACCGGCAACTGGAGAAATAGAAAAACCATTGCTTAAAGAAATGCAGACACAAACAGACCTACCAGAGGTCAATACAAGCTTGGTTACTTCCACTAGCGGTACTCAGAATGATGGTTCATCATCAGGCTACAAATCAACTAATGTGACTGAGGTACTATTAGATTCAATCAAAAAGATAACAGACTGCAACTCACAAGCTTATAAGGCAATTGATGATACCATACCAATTTTGAAGGTAATTGCTCCTAACTGTAATATAGACAATAAAGATTCTTTAGGACAACTTGATACACTGTGTAAATATATCACATAAAACATTGAGAAAATAAAGGAAGAGTCAGTGAAGGATAAAATAGAAATTGAAAACTAGAAATTCTTTTGACGAGCAAATAAAGAAGTGTAACAGAAATTTTGGCACACTTCTACCAGAATTGTGTAATTTATTGAAAGAGTACAAAACTCTGTACAAAGACACCTGTAAGACAAACTTTTTGACTATAGATATAGACAAAAAGATGAGCAAGGTACAGGATGAGATCAATAAACTTGTAGATAATTTTTTTAACTCACCTGATACACTATCAGTTTTTGAGGAGAAGATAACAAATTTTGAAGAAGATTTACTTAAATTGGAAAGAGAGAGAGAAAGAATAGTGAATAAGGCAAAACATTTGAGATTAAAACTAAGTCCAAGATTGGACTATCTAGCATCACTATGGAAGGAAGTATCTGAGGCACTAATACAGGGACAAAAAACACCGACAAAGCATTTGTAGCATCTCACCGGTACAGTGAAGAGAACAGAGACAACAATAAAGGATAGCAAGAAGTTTATGGATAGTATAAACTTGATTTTGGGAGATCTTTTTCAAACTGTAACCACCCAGTTACAAGGTTGAAACTACAAACTCTACTGACATCTTGACAACCTTTGTCATTGATGCCAAACGGGGAGTAGTGGGATGAGAAAATTCAATATCATAGGAATCATATGCTCAGGGGGAGCACACACATTTTTGGTAACATTTTTTTTGGACTTCACATTTTTGGATACATTTTTGAAATTTCTCATGAGTGTTGCCATCAATGCCAAAGGGGGAGATTGTTGGCATATGCACACTCCAATGAGACATTGTATGTGATTGAAGGTTTTGTCATTGATGGCAACCTTGCAATCCTATGGCATTGGCAAAGGCATTATACCGACATCAGTAGATCACACTCTACATCGACACTTAGGACACCAGCACCGACACAAAGAAAAGAAGTATACCGGCACAGAGGCCGACAAGAATTTGTTATATTATATTTTGTTTATTATTGTAAAAACTTTGTAAGCCGACTTGGAAAATTGTAAAATGACTCTTATATATAAAAGAGATCATTGTAGACATTTGGTATGAGTGAGGAAGTATTAAGGAAAAATATTAGGCAGACCTATTATGCGAAATATAGGCTAAGGGTTTATGTAAGAAATAGAGCAGCAATCGGTACTAGATTAGGCATTATAGATGCTATTGTAAAGTAGTACAAGATATTGAATTTGTATAATCCTCATTGTAAGTTAGTGAGACTTCCCATTGAGCAGTGAGCTCTAGGCAGTTGGCCTTCCTGCATGTGCAGGCCCCTATTGTAAGTAATATTCTCTTATTGGCCAGTGAGTGAATATTGTGGGTCACAAATCCCACCAAGGTTTTTCCCACACTGGGTTTCCTCATTAAAACCTTGTGTTATGGTGTTCTTTTCATGTGGATGTTCTTGATTTTGTTCATTGCATTATTTCTTGCATACTGGTACACTGTTATAATATGTTCTGCATGTTTTAATTCAAGAAATTCTACTCACCAGTTAGATACTGATTCACCCCCCCCTCTCAGTATCTGTGGGATTCCTAACAATGGGACCCGTGGGTCCCACTCCCACTTCCTCCCTTTTCATCTTTTTTTTCTTAAATGCCATTTCAATTAAATTCGTGGCAATTTGTATAATGTTAATTTTTTTTATGTATAAATTTTAGTTCAATAAAAAATTTAAACTTAGGTAAATTTTTAGATTTATATTTAGTTTTAGCAAATTTATAAATTATAAATTAAATTATACCTTCTTAAGATCCACTTAGCAATTTATCCATGTCAATATGATTTGAAGCTAAATTCTATTTTTGGGACTAGTGACTTTATAGGCGATATTCTTGCATGTAACTTACACTACCTTCGCTTCATGCAAATTCCTTACATTGATTACATTTATTGGCATTTCCATCTCCATGCAAGTTACACGTTTAATTTTTTTTTTTTGATAAAAGTGGACAGAACACTAAACTTATATTTTATTAATTTCGAGATTTGAAAATACAAAACAGGTTCAAAGAGCATACCGGCAGGAAAGAACCTGCAAGAAAACCTCTGGTTGTGGCCCAAAAAATAGAAAAAACTAAAATTTAGAACCCCATATACCCAATTACATATCTGATTTTGATCACCCTCCCGTTACAAATCTTATCAGGATATACCTATCATTATCCAAAAAAAAACCCCATAAACCAATTACATACTTGATATTAACACCCTCCCATTACATGATTCTTCAAAGATGCGTATCATTATCCATAAGACCCAAAATTTTTTTGAGGAGTAAACTGTAGAGGGGGAACACAGCCACAAGGCTTCCATGCTTGACAAAATTTTGTATCAGTCGCTCAGCACCATAATATCCAACAGGCGCGTAGGAAACCACCCACTATTTCCCACAAAAAACAATTCTGCTTGCCAAAATGAGGAAAAAGCCAAATGAAAACATAACCCTGCTCAAAAAACCTGCGGACAAAAAAACCTTCTGCACTCAAACAAAAAGTCCAAGAGCATGATGTCAAGGAATTGAGAGCCATGAGCTAGGCCCTTCTAGTGGTGGAGAGGAAGGAGGCACCAACTGTATAAGAGGAATCCAGACTGGTGAAGCTCGAACATTAGACATTGATTCTAAAAGAAAATGCATTCCTGCAAAAACATTAACCGCTGCAGCCAGACAATCTGGTGATACATAGTCTAAAAGGGTTGCCAAATCAAATAATGTATCATCATATAAGTTAGATATCAACCCATTCCTTAAAATTGAAAGGAGTTCCCCATGCCACCCAGAGGAATAACTGAGAATGAGTAATAAAACCAGCATATTCAAAATCACCAAAATCAAAATGGTAATTAGAGAGAGCATTGTCCAATTCAATCGTAGAGTAGAAATGGGAGTTGAAATATGTATCAAAGATTGCCCTAACCATAGAAAAATCTAGAAGCACATCCATACATACAATGAGAAACCGAGATGCAATATTAGCAAGGAAACAACCTGGGTTATCCACAAGCCATTGCTTTCCCAAAACTTTGTGAAAAGCCAGAGAAAAATCCACCGAATGAATTTGAAACAAACGCCCAAGCTTTTCATCATCCAAGACAAAAGAGTCTTGAAAATTATAGTGTTTGCGAGCCAGTAGAATGCGGTAACCCACTGGTTCCATCAAAAAAGAAAATGCAGAGCCAAGAGAGCAGAGGAGAATAAAAGAACCCAATGTCATCATAAGACAGTAAAAACCACCATGAGAGGACGACACACTAATAAAAAATGATGACATTATCCATGCCGCCACCCTAAACAAAAATGATGACATTTCAAAAAACTCGGCACCAAGAATGCAAGATAGAAACAAATGCCGCCACCTTAATAAAAAATGATGACAATGTCCATGCGAAGCATAGAGCCAGCCAAGCCAATTAATAACTCAAGATATCCACACGAACAAGATTACTTAAGAGATCACAAAATCTACCACGTAATGGACATGAAGGAAACAAAACCGTGCAAACAACAAGGGAGAAAACAATAATGAATTTATGAGAAAAGATTACTCTTGTACAAGAAACCTCCCCCGTACCCCAAAAAAATGCAAACACAACTCTCAATAAAGATGACCTGTATGGCGAAAAATAGAAGTGCATTCCTATAATTAATCTTCCAGCCATCGTACATACACAATCTTTTTGCCAAAAAGTAAGAATATAAAACTCTTAAAGTGGCACCAAAGAATAAAACAAGATAAAAACAATTTCCACGCACCATAAGACCAACTGGATCGAGGAAGAAAAAGGCCTCGAGCCTTGTTTGGGATTACACACAAGCATGTAGAAATAATGAAGTAATGTCCCAAAGTAAGATACCACCACTTTAAACTTTTATGTCTGAATGTGAAGAATATGTAAGGCACAAGGGCATACTTCTGAAATAACAACATTTACAAATAATAGAACAAGCATCCATAACTAACAAAATAAACCAAAATGCCCGGGATATACACCCCATCCTTCTGCTCAATCCAGATATACTGCCAAAACATATGTTACTCATGTGTTAATAAAATAATCTGAAGAAACCTCTCCAATCCTCAAGGAATACACACATTAACATCTAACCCAAGAGCAGAGATGTATAAGTACTCCAAATGTAGATAGATATAAAAGACTCCTATCGGCACATAAAAAACATATACAGGCTGTACTGAGGAGAGGATAATACGTATACTTCAGTAAGAAATGAAGATAATGAGTAGGAATTTATTATAATGTATTACCACCTGATTATTGCCTCCCCATTCCTCAAGAAGTACATACATTACCATCTAACCCAATACAAAATCTGAGAAGAGGATAATCTATATACTTCAATAAGAAGTGTAGGTAAAAAATCAAAACAAATGAACTTAATCTTTGGGAAGAGGCATATACCCAGGGAGGACATCTTGAGGAATGTCACCAATTTCTACATTCTTATGAAAAGCAGTCGAGTCAATAGCCAAATTGGCCAGGAAATCTGCCATTTTATTTAACTCTCGAAAACAATGAGATAACATATAGGTATCAAAAAAAGATAATTTCTCCAAGATGTGATCAATTAAATACTTCAAATGCCAACAATTACTTTTACAGTTCAAAACACTTTGGATAACAACCATTGAATCCCCCTAAATGGAAAGGTGTTTGATCCCAAGGGAAATAGCCATGTCAATCCCAAGTGATAGAGCTTGACATTAAGCAAAGTTGTTTGATTGAAACCCAAGGGCATGACATTGAGCAGTTATTAAAACTGCATTATGATCCAGAATGGCCATACCAGCCCCCGCCATACCCGGGTTCCCCCTGGAAGCACCATCAAAATGGAGTTTAAAATGACCTGGAGGAGGAGGAACCCAGGTGGCCATAATTCTCTTATTTTTAAAAGCTAGACCCTTTGAAACTGACCCATGAGAGGGAATAATAGACAGGGATTTCCATGTCCTTGTGATCATGCCATCCCAATGGGAGAAGGATGTCAGATGATCTAAGTTCTTATGAATATATGACAAGGCCACCTCCAAGATAGAAGCCTCTATCTTGACTAAGATATCATAGAGCGACGTGGATGATTTTTTGAAGATCCTATTATTTCTCTCTAACCATATGTTCCAAACAATGATCGATGGAGCTATGATCCAAAGGCAGGCATAAAAAGAATAGGAGAACAAAAGAGGCCAAGCTCTGAAGTGTGAGAGGAGGTCCCCACTAGTAACAAAAGAGAGACCTAATTTCTCGAAGAACCAATTCCAACATCCTAGAGCAAAATCACAATGAAGGAAAAGATGGGATGACGATTCCAATTTCTGATTATAGAGAACACAAGGGAAAACAACAGATAAACCCATCATATCCAGTCTCATCCCAGTAAGAACCCTATCTTGAACAGCAAGCCAAGCAAAAGCTCCAGCCTTCGGCAGACATGCTGGATGCCAGAATAATTTGTAAGGCCAAGAAGAGAGATCCTTGGCCAGCATAAGGGAATTATATCCATCTTTCACTGAATATTTTCTAGAAGAGTTCTTGGTCCAAATCAGCTCATCATCGAGCTCAGACAAGATGATAATTCTATTTCTAAGAATAGAGTAAAAATTTGCTTTTAGACTAGGGCTAATAGGAAGAAACTCAATCGACTTCCATTGAGCCATCACCATATGGCCATCATGAACTACATTAAAATAGTCTGATAAATAGGCCCCCCATTTATCCAAAAGTATAGATTTCAAGGGTGACCAATCCCTAATAGAATCCATAGGACAATGACCATTCCAAGCATCATCCCAAAATCTAACTTTCAAACCATTATGCACAACCCAAGAAAGATGCGGCAGCAAGACTCTTCTACATTTTCCCATGAAATTCCAAATGGCTGACCCCTTAGGTAGAGACTCAGCCCAAAATATAGACTCCCTAGCTCCATTAGAAAGATACTTAGTGAACATGATTCTAGCCCAAAGGGAGGCTGGATTATCATACAATTTCCACACTAATTTGGCCTGCAGGGCCAAATTTTGATTTTCCAAGCTACGAATTCCAGACCCCCCAAGTTCTTTAGGAAGACAAACCTTATCCCAAGCTAACAAGGGGATCCTATATTTCCCATCCCTATTGTTGTTCCAAAGAAAAGACCTCAGAGTATCCTTTAAACTAACAATAACATCCTTTGGAGCTTTGAGAATTGACATTAAGTAAGTTGGCACCGCATTCAAGACTGACTTAATCAACACAATTTTTCCTGGCATGGTGAGCCATTTGTGGTTCCATGCCAAAATTTTCTTAGACACCCTTGAAACTATTTTATCCCAAAAACTAACCTTAACCTTATTAGCAAAAAAAGGAACACCTAAATAAGTATAGGGAAGATCCCCAAGTTGGAAACCCCAAAACTTTTGAAGCTTATCCCAGAGCAGGGAGTGAGTATTTAAGAAGAAAATCTTAGATTTTTCGTTGTTGACCTTCTGACCCGAAAAAGATACATAATTCCTAATCACTTGATCAATAGCCCGAGCCTCCTTCAAGGTTGCACAACCAAATAGGAGGGTGTCATCAGCAAAAAGATAATGAGAGATCCTTTGATCAAAATTTTGAATTTTGATGCCCTTCCATTAACCACTCTCACGAGCTAAGCCAATTGCCCGACTTAGAGCTTCAGCTAGTAAGATAAATAAAAATGGTGAGAGCGGGTCCCCTTGCCTTAAGCCCCTAGAAGAGTGGAAGAAACCATAGGGGGACCCATTAATAAGAACCGAGAATCTTGCCGAGGAAATGCAAGCCATAATCCATTTTATCCAAGCCAGGGAGAAACCCAACCTTGACAAGACAATTATTAATGCATTCCATTCAACCCTATCATAGGCTTTCATCATGTCTAACTTAAGATTCATTGAAAGGTATTTCTGGGTAGAAATCAAATGTAGGACCTCATGGGCAACTATAGCCCCTTCAGGAGTTTCCCTTTGAGGGAAAAAACCTCCTTGCTCAAGGGATATTATTCTTGGTAATAACTTAGCCAACCTCATTGCAATTACTTTAGAAAATATCTTATAAACGGTGTTACATAAAGCTATAGGATGGAAATCTACGAAGGTTTTAGGGTCATCCTTTTTAGGTAAAATGACAATTAAGGTAGTGTTCATTTCTTTAAGGATAGACCTATTTCTCCTAGCTTCCTCTAAATCCAAAAGGACATCCTGACTGACAAACTCCCAACATTTTTAAAAAAACAAAGGAGTAAAACCATCAGGCTCAGGAGCCTTATCCGAATTCATAGCAAAAACAACCCCCCAAACCTCTTCTATTGAGAAAGGAGACATTAACATTCTATTATCCTCAAGAGAGACAAGAGAAGGAATAAGAGACGAGATATTGTTAGAATCATCAATATTCTCAGAAGAAAGAAGATTCTTAAAAAACTTAACTACTTCATTAGAGATATCCCCATCCTTAGAAAGGATATTCCCCTAACAGTCCTGAATACAAGAAATCCTATTCCTAGCCCTTTTCATTTTAGTGCTAGCATGAAAAAAATTTGTATTCTTATCACCATCAGCTAGCCATAACTCCCGAGATTTTTGTCTCCAATAAACCTCCTCTCTGGCCAAGATTTCTTCTAATTCACTCCTAAGAGACCTGAGTTCCTCCAACACCTTAGAGCCCAAACCATGCTGCAAGACATGCCTATTGAGGACCTCTAACATATCTAAAACCCTCTATTTTTCTGTAAAAACATTCTTGAAATGAAGGGAGTTCCAACCCCTAATATTTTTTTTTAAGAAAGTAATCTTCTTAACCAATTGGAACATTCTAGAACTCCTACAGAAAGGAGCCTCTCGCCACCATTGTCTCATGAGGGGAAGAAAAGAGGGATCCCTAAACCACATTGGCTCAAACTTAAAAGGAAGCTTGTGGCTAGGTCTATCCCATACAATAGTCAGAGAGACCGAGAAATGATCAAATCCAGCCAGGGGAAGAATGGAAGAGAAAAACTCAATGGCTGAATCAAACCAATTGGATGAGAGTAAAAATCTATCCAACCTTTCTGCAATCTGAGAAAAATTTTTCCTCATATTTGTCCATGTGAATAGACCATTATTGGGCTTGCAATCAAAAAGAGACATGTCAACAATGAATGCATTAAAATCATCCATGGATTTCTTATTTGGGTAAATCCCCCCCGATTTTTCACTTAAATTCAAGACTGCATTAAAATCTCCCCCAAAAATGACAAAAGAATTCCTAAGGGGGGAAGACACCCTAATGAGTTCCTGCCACAACCTATATTTAGCCAAAATACCTGAGGGGGCATAAATGTTAAACACCCATACTTTAAAACTAGAGGCTCTGAATGAGACTAATGCCAACATCCAATTAGGCTCAGATGCAACCAATTTTACATCAACTACAAAATCATTCCATAACAGAGCCAAACCTCCCAAAGCCCCAACAGCTAGACAAGATAAGAACTTCCACTTTTTCCAAGAAGAAAATACAAATTCTGAGTTTTCCAATGAAAATTTAGTTTCTTGAAGTAAACCTAGATCCCACTTAACCAAATCTAACTGAGACTTGATCAAGCGTCTCTTGCTAGGGGCATTTAAGCCCCTAACATTCCATGATATAATCTTCATTGGATTTGAGGGGAGGTTGACTCTCCCCTCTTTTCACTAATGGGAGAAGAACATTTCTCCCCAAAGCTTTTGTGTAAGTTTCTCTTGACCAAAGCGGATCTAGTAACCAGAGGACTAATAACACACTTTTTTTTTTACTTGAAGGACCCACTACCTTTTCCATTCCCAAAGTTCAAGATGGCCGCCTTCTTGAACCCAGGGGAGGACGACAAAACTTGTTGAACACCTGTATCAATTTCCAACCGAGTTTTACGACTCTTTGGAGGTCTACCCCTTCCTGGGGACACTATAGTGTTAGGGAAATTCAGCTGAACTTGAGCAATAGAAGATTTAATGGGTGTTTTCACCGAAGATGACCGATGCGACAGGGTCACTTTCTAAAGAACCACTCTATTTGGTTCATCTTGAGAGGTGTTAATAGGGGCCTCATAAGGATTTAAGGAAGGAGAGACAGACAAACTCTTATGAATTAAATCTAGATCATTCCCAATAGAGCACGCTACCTTTTCTGAGACCTCATCTTCCGCAAAGTCCATATTGGATTTAACCAACTGTTCAACTAGCTGAGCCATGTGATCATCTGGAAAAATATACAGAGATTCAAGCTTAGTACTTTCCCTAAGAGGCTCATTATGTAGTAACTCTTTGACTTGCTGAATTAAAGCATCTTCATCATGATTAACAGTGGTAGGCACAACCAGAGCAATCACCCCGGTTGCTGCAATAGGACTAGACAGTCGATCTAAAGCATTGAGGACCTCAACCCCTATGCTACCACCCAACCCCCCCTTCTGAACAAAACAAACAAGAGAATCTTGTAATGGAGGAAGAGCCAACTATTTACCCAGATTGGGAATGCCATTTTTAACATGACCGATAGACACCACAACCTGAGATAAGATGTTCGCCTCACTTTCAGAAATGACAGTGGCAGTTTTACTATTAGGAAGAATGGTACTATTAAGACCCTCCTTGAGTTGTCTGAAAGACCCAGCTAATACCTGAGGAGATTCTTTAGCAAAATTATTATGATTTATTTGAGCGGCATTGTTAAGGTCTTTCTTGCCTTGGCAAATAGACCCCACCAAGACCTGAGAGGAGTATTTGGCCAGAGCAGGAGTAAAAGAAATATTCCAATCTACCTCATTGTTTAAACTAGTTTTTACATTTCAAAAGTCAAAAAACAGAGGAGCATCCACAATTATCAGGTTTTGAACCAGCTCATCCTTCATTTTCACATTAGGTTGCTTCCAGATGCCTTCATTTGATTTGATATTACAAGAAATTGGGCATACTGATGTCGGGGAAATCAGAACACATATTTTTACCAAAACCTTCCCTTCCTCAAGAACAGATTTAGATGTTAAAAAGCACCCAAAATTATCCCCTATAGATTTCAGCACCTCCAGATCCATGAATTCAAATGGAAGTTGAGGCAAGCCAAACCAAACCGGAAGAGAATTAGGTTTGACCCATTCTAGAACAAAGAAGGGTTTCCAAATAGAAACCCTAACTAAAACATTACCAAACCAATGAAATGAGCTTTTAAGAACATCATCCTTGCAATGGGGGGATTTGAAACTCAAAACACAGGTATTGGAAGATAACAACTGAAAAAAAATCAAAGCAGGCCAATGTTTGCGTAATTTAGAATGTAATTTGGATAAGTTGGTCGGAGGACCCTAGATTTCCCTTAAAATAGCCATAGAATGCAACTTGGAAGCCCTATCGGCCACAACAGAACCAGAAAAATCAAAACAAGGTCGCGGGAACCAAACCTCCTTCGAAGGAATGGAATGATCCTTATTACCAGTTTCCACATGATCTTTACTGCTTGAGCTCCGCGCGTCTTTATCAATGACAACAACATCCGCATCCAATTGTTTAGCAAACCTAGATGCCCTAGGAACATGAGTGCCATTCAATTGTTTAATAGACCCTGATGCCCTAGGAGCCACTGGGATTCCCATGGCTACCACTTCAGCAAAAGAGTGGTGAGCAGTAAACGCTTTCCTACCCTTGTTAATGTTTCTTCCATCTGACCCTTGCCTGTTAAAACTTTCCATCCCACGCCGCAGAAACCTTTTGAAAAAGCCCTGAAAATATTTAGATACCAGATGAAACTCCCTGCGATGCCTTCACAAGAATGGAGCCCTATCCACCCATCGGTCCTTGGAAAACACCCACTGCGGCACATGTGGCAGATCATCCCACCCAACATCTGCCCAACCGCCGAGTCGCCTTTCACTGCCAACTTGTAGAGCCATCTCTTTTGTTGATTTAGAGAGAAATCCCCTTCCTAATTTAATTGGATTCACTCCAAGTTACACATTTAATTATTATTATGCAAGTTTCCTAATTGTTATAATTCAAGTTTTGAATAATATATAATTTTATTTATGGTTTTTATTCCATGTAATTCATCAAGTAGTTAATTCAATTAATTGAGCTTTGCAATGTCTAATTATATGCATTCAATTCATAATTATTTCCAAGTATGATGTTTATCATAAGTTAGAAAATTAAATAAAAGATGTTGGGAAACCAAAACCTAGTAGCGTTCTGTATATACAGTGCCTCTGGGTCACGCTTACGAGTAATGCCATCATGTTGAATTACTACATTTAATGCCTAATAAAGCTGCAACAACGACGTCTGTGGCATCGTCCCTATAAATCGTCATGGAGTAATAAGGGACACTTGGAAGTTAAAATCCAAGGGGCGGGTAATCCCCCTTGGATCGATAATTTAATAAGATAATTCCGAAATGATCTTTCATCTGCTGAGTTAACCATAGTAAACCCCTATTAGGGTTGATTGAATGGAATGCTTTTATAAATTGATTTAATCTCAAAGAATTGTTGTCGATTGAAAATTGGTCAAGGGTGATGCTTATGATAAGAATTAGGATCTATTTGTTTTAGGCCAAAAGCAATAGGCCATCTTGAGCCTTTGCTTAAGCGCTACCACCATGGGTAGCAACTGCAGAGAAACTATCTGGGACATTGACCCTAGAAAGGGTTGCATACCCACTAATCAGTTTACATCAAACCTTAGAGTAGAAAATAGACCTACATATTCTATGCCTTGATCCCATGCCAAAACGAGTATGTAGGTAGTCTTGGGATGGAGTTGTCCCTAGTACTCAGGCATTCGTGGGTGGGGTCTAGGCTTGGTAAAAAGAAGGATTGAGTAAGAATCCTAATTTGCAAGATAAGTAAAAAAAATAAGGGGAAAAGTAAATCAATGCATACTTGGAAGGAATCCCGTATGGATTCGCTTGACTTCCTGAGGCTTTAAGCCAAATTCTGAGGTGGAACTCAAGCTTGTATTATGTAATTTAATTACTCCTAAGGACGGCAACCTCGGTGCACTTCTATTAGAAGAGTGTAGTACTTAGTGAGTGGCTCAAGACCCGAATGGTCCCGATGAGTCTAAGTCTCTGGCTAGAGCACCTCCTATCCCGATTGGATAGATGCCTACCCCGTATGGGTAGATGCCTATCCCATATTGGATAGATGGAATCTTATGTCCCGTATGGATAGATGCCTAACCCATATGGTTAGATGCTCATACCGGATGGATGAATGCATAATCCAAATAGATGGATGCCCAGAGTATGCAATTGAATCAAACACAATGATTAAATTAAACAAAAAAAAAAGAATGGTCAATTTTGTTGAGTTAATTATGGTGGGTTATTACAATACACGCAGACATCATTTGAAGATTGAAGGAGGGTTTTATGAAGACAATCAGAACTACACTGGTACTGAATCCAGCATATGAAGATGCTATTTTGTGTAGTACATTCTTATTGGATTTAACCATCCAATTGTAGTTAGTGTGACTCCCAGTTTGTGATTGAGCAGTGAGCTCTAGGTACTTGGCCTTTCTGCATGTGCAGACCCCATTTATGTACACTTACTATCTACAGTAGTATCATCTGATTGTGGGTAAGGTTTCCCACCATGGTTTTTCCCTTTATAGGGTTTCCACGTACAAATATTGGTGTTATGTGTTGTGGATGAATTTGTCTTTATGTTTCATGGACTAATCCTTACTGGTATAGCAATTAACTGTTAAATCTGTCTACCAGCATGTTAAACTAGTTTACCGGTATTAAGCATTAAGTTGGTTAAGTTGTTTTTGGTTTGAATTTATTAGACAACTAATTCATCCCCCCCCTCTCAGTTGTCACCGGGACCTAACAATTGGTATTAGAGCCTAGTCCTCTTTTTTAGAAGTTTAATAGCTTGAGGAGATCCAATGTCTACTAACTATTTCAGGAAGGACAGTCCTAAACTTGATGGAACCAACTATGGCATATGGAAGATTAGAATGGAGACACATCTAAATTGCATTGGAAAGGACATCTAGGATGTTACAAAGAATGGTTATACTACTCCTACTCTTGGTCAGCCTAATCCACCTACCTTGGGTAAAGATGAAGAAAATGATTGCAAAGCAAGAGAAGCACTTTTGAGCGCATTATCAGATCAACAAATCATGGGACTATCAGATAGGTCTACTGCTAAAGCTATTTGGGATCATTTGGAAACACTGAATGAAGGAGATTCCACAATCAAAATTGCAAAACTTGAAAGCTTCTGGGTCAGGTATGAACATTTGAAAATGGAAGAAGATGAAAGGATTTCTGCTTTTATGGAAAGAGTAAATGAGATTATTTTGGGTATTAAATGTTGTGGAGGAACCTTAAGTGAGGATGAAATTGTTTCAAAAGTTTTAAGAGGATTTCCATCGGCTTATAAACTGAAAGTCACTGCTATAAATGAATTAAGAACAATGCCTAATATATCAGTAACTAGGGATAATTGATTGGGAAACTTTCAGCTTTTGAAATTGAAGAATTTGGTCTTGTTGCTACTATAAAGACAGATTTGGCATTTAAAGCATCAACATCATCTGCTCCATCATTTGACAAATCTGATTGGAAATCCTTTTATGCAAGAGAACTTGAAGAAAGCAGGAAAGAGAATGAAGAACTTGAAGAACTTGAAGCACTATTTGCAAGGAAAATGCCTGAAGGTCCAGTTGGAAGTAAGTATGAAGGTAAAATACCCTTTAAATGTTTTAACTGCAATAAGATTGGTCATATGACTTCAAGATGCCCTGATAGACATGCTAGACTAAGAGAAGAAGCTAGAAGAACATATAAGACTAACTCTAAATATCAGAGATACATATTTAAGAAGAATAAAGACAAATCTTGTTACATTGCTGATGAAGGTGTGACTGATGATTCTGATGAGGATCCGATAGACAATGGATGGGTTTTTGTTGCTATAAAAGAAGATCAACTGGCACCTACTGCTAAACCGGTAGAACAGGCCTTGGCAACTAAAGTGGAAGTAAAGGATGAATGGATCATTGATTCAGGATGCTCACATCATATGATAGGAGACAAAGGTAAATTCTTGAACTTTCAAGAATACAATGGAGGCTTAGTGAGATTTGGAGATGACAAAGCTTGTTTGATCAAAGGTAAGGGTACAATATCTCTTGATGGTAAGCATAACACTGACAATGTTTACTATGTTGAAGGATTAAAGCATAATCTTTTGAGTGTTGGTCAGTTAGTTGAGAAAGGATTTCAGTTACAATTCAAAAATGGAAAATGCAAAATCATGAATAGAACTGGTTTGGAAATTGCAACCGGTAATCAGACTAGAGGTAATATCTTTCATTTAAATAACAGTGAAAAGACATGCTTAATTGCACATATTGATGAAAGTTGGTTATGGCATAAGAGACTCTGTCATGTAAACTTTGATTGCATGGTGAAAATCAGTACTACTGAGGCAGTTAGAGATTTACCTAAAATTGTCAAACCTCACAATACAGTATGTAAGGAATATCAATTTGGAAAACAAGTTAGAGCTAGTTTCAAAAGTATTCTAGAAAAATCCAATAATGCTCTTGATTTGATTCACACTGATTTATGTGGTCCAGCTAGAACTAAAAGCGTACAAGGTGATAAATATTTCATGCTAATCATTGATGACTATTCTAGAATGTGTTGGGTTACTTTTCTCAAAGAAAAATCAGAAGCACTGGGAAAGTTCAAACTGTTCAAAGAAATGGTAGAAAATGAAACTGGTAAGAAAATCAAATGTCTAAGATCAAATCAAGGAGGAGAATTTACATCTAAGGAGTTTAATACATTCTGTGAAGTAAATGGAATCAGAAGACAACTATCAGCACCTCAGACACCACAACAGAATGGAGTTGTTGAAAGGAAAAACAGAACTATCTTGGATGCAACAAGAAGTATGTTATCAGAAGCAAACCTACCACATGTATATTGGAGAGAGGCAGTAAGTACAACGGTCTATACATTCAACAAAGTTCACATCAAAGGTGAAACCAGTAAGACCCCTCATGAACTATGGTTTGGTATTACTCCTACTCTTAAATATTTCAAAATTTTTGGAAGTAAATGCTATATCAGAAGAGATGAGTATATTGGCAAATTTGATCCTAGAAGTGATGAAGGAATATTTCTTGGTTATTCATCTAAAAGCAAGGCATATAGATGTTATAACAAAAGATTGCATAAAATTCTTGAAAGTACAAATGTAAAGATTGACGAACAATTCAAAGGAACTTCAAGGTATATAGACTCTGAACCAGCAACAAAATTTTTGACAAATGAACCTACACCGAATCCACTGGTACAAAATGAAGATCCAGTTACCCCAGTATCATCTGAGGATTCCACAGTAACTGAGGAACAACAACAAACAAAGACACCCCTGTATGTAAGACTGAATCATTCTGAAGATCAGATAATTGGAAACAAGTTTAAAGGAGTTATGACAAGAGGAAGATTGGCAAATGAAGAGGTATGTCTTTTTTCTCAAATTGAACCATCATCAGTTAATGAGGCATGTGAAGATAAACATTGGATTAAAGCTATGGAAGAAGAATTAGAACAAATTGAGAAGAATAACACTTGGACATTAGTTCCCCGGCCTAAAGATAAAAATGTAATTGGAACCAAATGGGTATTTAGAAACAAACTTAATGAAGATGGTAAGGTTATCAAAAATAAAGCAAGACTAGTGTGTAAGGGATATTCTCAAAAAGAAGGAATTGATTATAATGAAACCTTTGCACCGATAGCTAGAATAGAGGCAGTCAGATTATTCTTGGCTTTTGTAGCACACAAGAACTACAAAGTTTATCAAATGGATATTAAATGTGCATTTTTGAATGGAGATCTTGAAGAGGAAGTCTACATTGAACAACTAGATGGATTTTCTTTGACAAATGACAAAGATATGGTTTGCAGGTTAAGAAAAGCTTTGTATGGATTGAAGCAAGCTCCAAGAGCTTGGTATGCAAGATTGGATAAGTATCTTTTGAAGATTGGTTTTTCTAAAGGAAATGCAGACAACAATTTATACTATAAAGTGACTAATGATGACATCTTGGTTATAGAAGTATTTGTTGATGATATAATCTTTGGAGGAGAAGATGGATTATGTAAAGAATTTTCTATTAAAATGCAGCAAGAATTTGAAATGTCTATGATTGGAGAAATAAAATTCTTTTTAGGATTGTAGATTTCACAGACTGATAAAGGTATATTCTTGAGTCAATCCAAGTTCTTAAAAGAGTTACTAAAGAAATTTGGGATGGATAACTCTAAACTGGTAAGCACACCTATAACTACAAATGACAAACTATCACTAAGGGATGAATCTACACCTGTTAATCCAACTAGATACAAATCTATGATAGGAAGTTTAATGTATTTAACACAAACCAGACCTGATATTATGAATGGAGTATGTATTGTTTCAAGATTTCAAAGTAATCCTAGAGAAAATCATGAATCAATAGTAAAAAGAATTTTCCGGTACTTACAAGGTACTATAAATCTTGGATTATGGTATCCTAGAGATGAAAAAT
Source organism: Cryptomeria japonica (assembly GCF_030272615.1). Classification (NCBI taxonomy): domain Eukaryota; kingdom Viridiplantae; phylum Streptophyta; class Pinopsida; order Cupressales; family Cupressaceae; genus Cryptomeria; species Cryptomeria japonica. The sequence goes on from NC_081405.1 coordinate 101,813,041, forward strand.
TTGAATTATGTGTATACATTGATGCAAATTGGGTAGGAGATGTGGATGATAGAAAAAGCACCACCGACGAAGCATCCTTTCTTGGAAACAGACTAGTTTCTTGGTTGAGTAAGAAACAAAGTTGTACATCTTTATCAATAGCAGAATTAGAATATGTTGCAGTAGTAACTAACTGTACATAGGTATTATGGCTTAAGAAAATGTTGAAAGACATAAAGGTAAAATACAAGGAACCTATTACTATCTATTGTGATAACACTGCAACAATTGATATATCTAATAATCTGGTATTACATTCTAAAACCAAACATGCTTCTATCAAACTGAATTTTCTAAGGGAAAATGTTGAAGCAAAGGAAATAAAACTGGTTTATATGAACACTAAAGAGTAGATTGCAGATATCTTTACTAAACCTCTGCCTAAGGAGACTTTTGAATATCTCAGAGATCAGCTTGGGGTCATACCCCCACCAGTAGAGACTTAGGAAGTTGATGATTGTCATCAACCGAGAGAACTAACAGAGAAATCTTTTATTCCGGTCTTTGATGGGAAGCTACTTCTCAGAGGGAGTAGTTGGTATACTAAATTGATTGGTATTTTGTATATGAACTTGGATTGGTAAGAACTTTGGCATTTGATGTCAAAAGGGGAGAGATTGGTATGGAAAAACACAAGGAAAACAAATGTTGCTCCCAGGGGGAGAGATTGTTGTTTGAGAGAGATTATTACTCTGTATCTGTATTTTGATTTCTGGTTATGATCTCTTTTCAAAGATTGTTGGTTTTTGGTATTTGGCATTTCTGTTTTGGCACTTTGATGGTTTTTCCATCTTGTGTTGCCATCAATGCCAAAGGGGGAGATTGTTGGTATTTTGGTATGGTTTTGTCATTGATGTCAACACCTACTAAACACTTATCAACTCTGGCACTTTGGAGAATCAACAACATTCATCAGCAAGCAAGTGACTCATGCACAGTCACCGGTATCTGGTACACCGGCAAGATATAATGATCACCGACACTTGAAATAATATGGAAAACAATTGGTTATGTCGAAGACATCGCATGGACACTTTGTTTTGAAGTTTTGTTTATTGGTACATTAGCATTTGCATATTTGTTGTTACTAGCAAATAGGTCCAAGGTATACACCGACAGGTTTATCTTTTCCAGATCAGCATGACACACTTTGGAGATGATTAATTGTTGTTGTAAATGCATTAAGCTAACATGTTCAATCAGTTATTGCATCGAATATTGTTTTGTTTGTAAAATGCTTTTATTGTAAATATCTTGTAGAGCCAACCTACTAAAATTGGTCTTAGGTTATGGTATAAATGTAAGATCTTATTTGTAAGATCAAGTGTGGAATGCGAACAAGGATTGTGAGAAGGTATATGTGAGAATAAGCAGAGCTATACACGTAGACATCATTTGAAGATTGAAGGAGGGTTTTGTGAAGACAATTAGAACTACATCGGTACTGAATCTAACATATGAAGATGCTATTTTGTGCAGTACATTCTTATTGGATTTAACCATCCAACTGTAGTCAGTGTGACTCCCATTTTGTGATCGAGTAGTGAGGTCTAGGCGCTTGGCCTTTTTGCATGTGCAGACCCCATTTATTTACACTTACTATCTGCAGTAGTATCATCTGATTGTGGGTAAGTTTTCCCACCATGGTTTTTCCCCTTACAGGGTTTCCACTTACAAATATTGGTGTTATGTGTTGTGGATGACTTTGTCTTTATGTTTCATGCACTAATCCTTACTGGTATAGCAATTAACTATTAAATCTATCTACTAGCATGTTAAACTAGTTTACTGGTATTAAGCATTAAGTTGGTTAAGTTGTTTTTGGTTTGAATTTATTAGACAACTGATTCACCACCCCCCACCACCCCTCTCAATTGTCACTGGGACCTAACAAGAGAAACTAACTCCCTTTTAAACTTACAAATAATGAAATTAAGAGATAACCCAGAACCAAAAGGTGAATGTGCATACAAACCTATACAAAACAAGTAACTTTATATATAAAAAAAAATTAATGACTTTAGATTTCAAATTTGTTACACATGAAATCTTTAATTTTAATAACTTGTAGCTATTTTTTGTATTGGAAGAAAACCTAGAAAATATCAACAGCTAGTTTCAAGTGCTTTGATGAAAAAAGATGAGGTTATGTCATACATTGCCATAAATTTAGTTTTTATTGGTAATGTCAGCTTATATTCATATATTTAATCGGTTTGATATTTGTTTTTAGATTATAGTGAAAATGGTGGTGTATTAGTTAAAACTTGAATATTGTTATTATCATGAAGGTTCAAAATTCGGTGAGCCAATTTATTTGTAGGCATTATGTTTCTATTACACCATTGAGCTTGTGGGTTTATATTGATTACGTTAATGTAGTCTAAATGAAACCTCTTGTTTGTGGCCTCAACCATCTCAAGTAGGATTGAAATTCCCTAGTTCCTATGCTATAAAGGCAACATCAATGTTCTCTACCTTTTATTGTAAAATGAGATATTAATATAATAAACTTATTTCATATCATAAATTACATTGTAGGAAAACCATGTTTATAAGACCTTTATTGATACACATTCTCAATAAAAATATACATAAGATATATGCAATCTGTAATCCATCATTCCCAATAATATAAAATGAATCAAAATCTAATTTTAATTACAATATTAAAATTTGGAAGACATTCATATTACTTATCTATACTTGATTATAATTGAAAACACGTTTATTGATTACATTCATTATCTTTACTTTCACAAATAGTATCAAACAAAGATATCTGTTAAGATTTCAAAAATCATCATGCATTAAATATATTAAACGCTTCAGATGAGTTTATATGAAAATACAATTTTATGAATTATTGTACTTGTGCTTTATTGAATTTATCTACAAACCTTATAGAAAAAGAAGATTAAAATAAAGCATTATATATTTTGTATTAACTCTTTGTACCGATACATGTTATCTCAATTTAACTTAAAATATCCCCTCCACCAATGTGTTATCTCTTGAGGTTATCACTAGATATAAATATCATTTACTGAGTAAAATGATACATCAAGTGAATTGATTTAATTTAAACTTCCAATGTACTTTTTATCTCCATGATAAAGCTAATGTGAAAAAATTACCTTTCACAAATATTATATTCAAATGCCACATGACTATTCTAACAAGAATGAACAAAACAAAAGATTGTTTTGGCCCATGATGAATGACAACATCTTGATGTGAACTCTATTTTAACTAACAAAATTTTAAATGCATATAATATCAAATTATGAATATTATTTTGTCTATTCATGTGAATTTTACCAAGATTAATATACAATTGATTTACTAAAATCATAATAATAAAATATAAAATATAATCTAAAACGTTGATATAAAACTTGGTCCATCTTCCTTGGAAGGGAACCACACATGGGATTTAGTCCATCTTCTTAAGGGAAGGAAATTTGTTTTATGCAAGTGGATCTATAAAAAAAAAAAATACAGTAGATGGGTCAGATGACAAGCATAAGGCTTGCTTGGTAGCAAAAGGATTTTCCCAAAATCTTGGGATTAACTACTCTAAGATTTTTTCACCAGTTTCTAAGATGAATTTTATTTAGCTTGTCCTTGTTATATTTGTAGGTTATTGTTGGAAAGAGTTGGCATACCATAACTTATGAAGATAATGATGAGGAGATTATTGGCATATGGAGATGATGATGAGATGAGAAGATGACCGGTAAAGTTATTGTTGGCATAACTTGTAAAGTTGATGGAGATTGTTGGTTAAATGATTGTGATATAGTTGTAAGCTATTTGATGAATTTATTTGTATTGTCACTGATGGACACCATGTTTGTTGAGTCATCTAAGCCATCTAGGCCTACTGGTAGAGGAATGAGTTAGACAACAAAACTGCTAAGTTGTTGTAAACCGATAAATAGGAACAATGCAATGATCAAGACACTGGTACGGTCGATCGGTGAAGAGTTAGATGTTGTGGTTTGGAATGTATGTTTATGACATTGTAACGAGTCTATGATTGCAACCACATCAAAAGATTCAATTTATTGAGTGAGTTATGATTGTATGTCATAAACTCAGTGAAGAAGAATGTATACCGGTAACAAATCTTTAACTGGTATTGATTTAAGGTTTGGCGATGCATCTTATCATGTTCATAACTTAGTGATGATGTGTCAAAAACCATGTGTAATGATAATATTGTGTTTGATCACGTACAAGGATTAGATTTATTAGGAAACAACAAAGTTCTTAGTATAATGTGACAAGGGTTTGATTGCTTATCAAATCAATGTGCGGTGATGTGCGGTGATCATTCAACAGTGGAAATTGTCTAGAGATTTGTTGTAATGATCTGTAATGATTTGTGATGATTTGTAAATGTAAATTCAATGTATTTTGAATGTAGTTAGGGTTATGTAGCTGACCTAACTGAAAAATGTATTTAAGCGCTAGTTGGAGAAGAGATTGTGTGTCGATGATTTGAGGAGAAGGTGTTGTTGAACCAAATTGAAGTGTTTGCATGTGTGTAGAAGAGTTGAGATGAAAAGGATCTATAGCAAGCAAGGAAGTGTTGTGATCAAATCATTTGCCCTGTTGTTCCCTAACAGTTACAACAGTTTCAAATCCCTTAATCGGGTAGATCCTAACAGGTCTTATTTGTAAATCCCTTAACCGAGTGGCTCATTAGCTTGAGTTTAAAATCCTCTAACAAGGTTACTCCTAATAGGGTAGATCTCCTAATAGGGCTAAGGTGAAATTCCTTAACCAAGTGACTCCTAATAGGGTCTGCTCTTAACTGGGCATATTGTAAAGCTCCTAACCAGGCTAGGCCTTTAACCGGGCGCATTCCAAAATAGTGCAAATATTTTGTGGATGCTAATTCCCACCATGGTTTTCCCATTTGGGTTTCCACGTGAAAAATTTATGTGTTCATATGGTTGTTGCATTGTTGATGTGTGCATTTGATATCTTCACATTGTTTGCATAATGATGAACACTTGAGTGAATGGTTTGGTAAATCTGCTAACCAGTATGTTTGAGTGGTTACCGGTACTATATTTTGAAGTAGTGCAAAATTGTTTTAATATTGATTCTGATGGTATGATGAAAGAATAAGTATCTGGTCAACTATTAAGAGGGGGGGTGAATCAGTAGATAGAAAAACTGATAATACCTTCACTAATCTCAAAGTCAATCTCTCAAAATAAACTTACAAATATCAATGTAATACCATTGTCAAGATAAAAACTCATAAGATAAACCGGTTGACTATTACAACAAATTAACAGTAAACAACTTCAAACTCATAAACATCCAAATACTTTTTCATATGTCAAGAAACTTCATTTCTCAATGTTTCTAGTTATCATGACTTATCAAAGTAGTTAAGTAAATCAATCATAAGAACATAACCACAAAAACATTCATCACTTGACACAAATATTTTTTACGTGGAAACCCAAATGGGAAAAACCATGGTGAGATGAGACTCACAAGATAACTATCTGAACTCTTCTAAAATTCTCCTTGTTAAGAGCCTAGCCTATTAAAGCTTTACAAAAAGTCCTGTTAAGAACAGATCCTATTAGGCACCCCTTGGTTAAGGGATTGACTACAATGCCTTGTTAGAAGCAATACCCTATAAGGAGTAACCTCGGTGGAGGATTTGAAAATCCAAGCTAATGGATCACCTTGTTAGAGGATTTGAATAGTACCAAGCTTGTTAGAGCTTACCCGGTTAGGGGATTTCAATTCTACTATAATTGTTAGAAAACAACATGAGTTTTCTGATCTGTCTAAATAGAACTACACTTGCTTGATTAGATCCTTTTCATGCTCCTATCTTCCTTTACTCAAACTACAGATACATCATCTGGTTCGGCAACCACACACTCAACTAATCTTTTCCAACTCTGAGACTAAACAAATCATCGACCTTATAAACAAATCAATTAGGTTGGTAACACAACAAAAAACTAATTCTCATAGAGATTACAAACAAGTCGGTTCAAGTATGACCATTAGATTACATAGCAATCTCTGTACATCAATCAAGAAAACCTCAATCGCTCCTTGATCACCGCTTCATCGAACTTAGTAACTCCTCATGCGCTTTGCATTATATGCAATATGGTTACTCATTCCCTAGATAATAACTATTACATCAACTCGCCAAAATCACTTGAAATTGTCTTCATACAATAATCATATGTGTCATAATCATTTCCACTCATCATCAAATTGTAAACCAATATAACCAATTCACCAAACTTAATTGGTTAGGGTTTATCAAAAAATAATAGGTAGGGTTTACTGGTTATCGGTTCAACTCTCCAATATATAGCAATATCAGTTCACTTCACAAATTCTTCCTACCGGTTATAGTTTCCTTCACTAGCTCATCCTACCAATTACAAAACAATATTACAATAATATTAACAGTATCATTACTACTTAGTTGACATCAATGACAACATAGCATATCATTAATGCAATCTTCATGCAAATTCCAACAATCTCCCCCTTTGGCATTGATGGCAATACACATTTCAATGCCATTGATTGATTGTTGTGATTGTGAATAGGAATCTTGGTTTACATTACCAAGTATTCACCATGCTCTCCATGTCTTCAGCTTGTCACTAGTTCTTCTCCTTTTAATCACATAATTCTTCTCCCCCTTTGATAGAAATGCCAAATTGAAAGTAAAACATGTAAGGTCAATTTTCACTATGCAGCATCAACAACCTATAACTTGATGCTCCCCCTGTGAAATAGCTCCACTTATACATCAATCCTTATGTAAAATTCTGCAAGTAGCTCTGGGACTGATGTAATCTACATCATGCTTAACTAACCTCATGAAGGGGTACAACCCCTAGCTGACTTCTAAGATACTCATAAACAGTCTTAGGCAAAGGTTTAGTAAAGATATCTGCAAGCTGCTCCTTGGGTAGAAACATGCTCCAAGATCACATCTTTACTCTGCACTTTTTCCCTTAAGAAATGATACTTCAATTCAATATGTTTGGTTCGTACGTGCAAAACAGGGTTCTTGGAAATATTTATGGCACTTGTATTATCACATAAGATCTTTATAGGTTATGAAATCTTCATCTTAAAACCTTCCAAAATGTGCCTCATCCAAATAGCCTGAGTACAATTCATGTAAGCTGCAACATACTCAGCTTCAACAATAGATTGTGAAGTACAACTCTTCTTCTTACTACTCCATGAAACAAGTCTTCCTCCAAGAAAAAATGCTCCATCGGTTGTGCTTTTCTGGTCATCAACATTTCCTATCCAATCTGCATCTATGTACACCTTCAAGTCAAAATTTCCTCCATATGGATACCATAATTTGTAGTCAATAGTACCTTTTAAGTATCTAAAAATTCTCTTGGTTGCTATCATATGTGTTTCCTTAGGATTCTTCTGGAATCTAGCAACTATGCCAACTGCATGAGCTATATCCGATCTGTTGTGAATAACATAGTGCAATTTTCCAATCATTGACTTGTATTCCTTCTCATCAACAATTGTGGATTCATCTTCCTTTGACAACTTACAACTTGTAACCATTGGTGTCCCAACTGGTTTATAGTCACTCATGCCAAATGTATTCAAGACCTCTTTCACATACTTAGACTGTGTGATGAAAATACCATTCTTCATTTGTTGTATTCACAAGCCTATGAAAAAAATTATTTCTCGCATTAAGGACATTTCAAACTCATTTTTTATTTCATCTGCAAAACCATTACTCATGTCATCATTACCTCCAAATATGATATCATCTACAAAAACTTCACTGACTAGTATTTTATCTCCTTAAGATTTGAGATATATGTTACTATCATCACTGGTCCTCAGAAAGCCTATCTTCATTAGATATGTATGAAGACTTTCATACCATGCTTTGAGTGCCTTCTTTAATCCATATAAAGTCTTATGCAATCTGCATACCATGTCTTTCTCATTAGTCAAAGCATAACCATCTAACTACTCAATGTATACTTCTTCTTCTAGTATCCCATTCAAAATGTTGACTTAACATCCATCTAGTATACCTTGTGTAGTCACACAAATCTATCCAACTTAATTAAATAAATATTCGCTATTTATTTGATTAAAAATCCACTAGCCATCAGTTAACTAAATAAATATTTAATTAATTTATTCCCAAACATTCTTCTATTAATTAAATAAATTATTCAATTTATTTTAATTAATTCATTAAATCAAATTCAAATCAATTAAATAAATAAAATCTATTTATTTAATTAAATCCCCCTATTCCTCTTTTAAATAAATTAAATAAAAACATTTATTTAAATCATTATCCCCCCCCCACTTGCATTTTCCTACAAATGCAACTTGCACACATTTATTGAAATAAATGAATTTTTATTTTAATAAAATCCTATTTTCCCTCACCCACCAAATCCACTTGCAAAATCTAATCCCCTTCTAGATTCTTCTAACCCCTTCCTAATTAGCCTAATCCATCCCCTAATTATTGTCACATTCCTAAGCAAAATGAAGTCACTTCTCAAAGACTTCAAAAGTCTTTGAAAAACATTTAATGCTTTGTGTGTTCAACAAATTAACCCCCAAAGTCTTCCAAGACCACTAATGGCTCTTACATAACCATTTATGACTCTTACATAACCATTTATGGTTATTTCAAACTTGTCTCCCCAAACATTTATTGTTTTGACCATATTTATCCCTTTTCACATTTGCACAAGAGTTTATTCATTGGATAAAAGCTTTATTCTTTGAATAAAGAGTTTATTCATTCAACTTGTTGTCCTCAAAATTTGATTCCCTTCAATGTCCTTAGAATAATATGATTTAAACTGGGTGCCGAGAAGACATCAAAGACAAGGAAATTCCAGAGACAACATATGACAAGGTTTGATTAAACCTTCTACACTTCGGGCTTCCTTAGAGCCCAGGTGGGTATACCTTTGTGAATTAACTTCACACTTTCAAACAATAAACCCACAACAAACCAATCCAAAAAACCAGTGGATTTGTTCACCTTGAAATCAACTGAAAACAAAGAATGGAAACTATACTTAACTTCAGCATTTTTGATCAACAAAGTATGCAATAAACAACCTTGATTAATACCAGTGCCTTATCCAGGGTTACAGAGTCACCTAAAATCAAATAAAACTCCTGAAACAATATATCTTTATGCTTCCCGTCGGCTTGGTTTCCACTTATCCTTATACATGCCTGACACATACAAGAATTCAATCATTCTAGACTAAGCTATGGTCCTCAAAATTCAAAGTTCCTTCCAAAGAATTTACTAGTATAAGTGATCCCGCGTATTTAATTTCCCTCCTGAAGAGAAAAGCTAACAAACACTTATACTGAGATTGCTTTGCAATTCCATTTAAACTAAACAACCCTGGATTATTCAGAATAAAGACTGTAAATAAATTTGTGAACAAACTTGAAGACAACACAAAGCTTTACTCAAAACCGATGGCCTGTATATTGATATTCATTTCAAGAAATATTACAAGAAATTCTGATTCTCCATTAAACTTTGGAAAGACTTCAGATAAATTTTTGTAGCATTTTCTTACAAAAATTTGTGATCCCTCTCCCTCTAGTCCTGGTATCCATTTATAACAACTTGGATGCACAAAGCTTCGGACTACTCGAGGAGAGTTTGTTACAAAAATTTCAAAAATTGAAGAGATTGCAGTTTTTGCGTGAAGGCAGTTATGCGCTCTTTTCAGCCTCTGTAGTTTGTTCAACAGGTTGTTCGGTTGCAACCTCTTCTATCTTTTCAGGGGCGCTCTCCAACTGCTCCGGATCATGGGTGGAATATTTAACTTCCCACTCACTATATGTCTCCTCTGTCGGCCATGAAAAATTAATCACATCATCTTTAATTTTAGTCAACCTTTTCCAAGAATTTCTCAGTTTGTTGACTTCTAAATTAAGAAAACCATAATGTGATTTAATTTTTTCTATTTCCTGTATTGTTATAACAAAGAAAGAGGTATCATCAAGATCAATGATTCCCTTAACCCTTGCTGACAATTTGCCTTCTATCTCTTTGAGCCATATTTGCTTGTCCTTCAACTGATCTGGATTGGCAAAAATTCCTGGGAGCAACTCAAAAACTTGATCAGTGTATTCCTTCTTACATAAATTGACCTTTCTATCCACATTATCTACATCTGCTGCCAATTGCATTAAAACTTTAGCGACATCAGAAGTGGTTTTGATAATGGGATTGGCTCTCGCTTCATCACAGGATACACACATGAATTCTAGATCTTGCTCCCTAGGCCTCCATTTGTTAAAAATGGGTGTCAAAATGACTTTATCTCTCCTCAGTTCATTCCATATCTCCATAACTTTTCCCACATTGTTGTAAAGCAATGAGGCATTTATCGTATCTGCAAAACTGGAGATTGTGGCCTTTACCTTTTCCTCATATTTTCTTGCATACAAAGCCTGAGCTTGTTTCAGGTTTTCTAGTTCTTGAGGAGTAATCTCAATCATTTGGGAGCTGGAAGGTGCTGGAGATGGTGGAAATTTGATGATAGGGCTTGTAGGTGGAGGTCTTGCAGGAGAGGAGGAAATCATCAATGTTGAAGGCTCACCTTGTTGGTGTTGTCCCATCAACTGGTTTTGTAATCTAGCAATGATGCTATCTATACCTCTCACCTCCTCCTTGGCATTATTATAGGCCTTCAAAACTATTTCCAGCTTAACTTGGAGGGCCTCCTTTTCTTTGGCTTCCTTCTCAGCCACTACAACACTGAATTTTGCAGTTTCTAGCACAGTGCTAGCAGCCTCTACTACCCCTGTACTCTGCACTCTTTTTACCATTAATCCACCAAGGTGGCTTGACCCTGGGGTGTCTTTGCCTTTCTTGCCCTCATTTCTCTTGAGGGACCACATAACTAGTGCAGCATTATCCTTACTGAATGTAACCCCTTCCATGGGTTTAGTTTCTTTTCTTACTGCATCTAGCACCAGAGCATCAGCGATATCCCACTCTGGTAAGATGAGCACTCCAGCTTGTGCTACTAGATCTCTTCCCTGTTCAGGAGTGATGGTTTTGAATTCTTCCATCATCTCCTATTTTATTTCTTCCTCGACTGAGGCTGGGTCTTTATCAGGCTGCTCGGCCTTCCTTGTCTCACATCTAGCATTATATCTATTTATATGCTGTTTCCAAATGAACTGCATGAATGCTTCTGATGTGACAAAGTTGTCATCAGCTAAAAAGGCACTACTTGCCTTTTTTATCTCAGGATCCCACTCTTGGCCTTTAAGTTCAGTAGAGGTGATGTCCATTTCAGCATCAATGGGCTCTTCTAGCATCCCTTCTTCCACTTCATCATAGGTGTATGCAATTTCACCTAAGCTACCCAACTGCAAGAGATGTGCAACTGCTGCTTGTTCATCTCCTATGTGGACAGGGGATTGGGATGGGGAATACAAGGGTGTATCTAATTGCACTTCCTTCCCCACCCTTTGCTTCTTCGGGCTGTCTTGGATGCCAATGACATCTTGTACTTTCCTCTTTCCTTTGGATGAAGAGGGCTCCCCTGTAGTAGGCACCAGCACACTATAACCCAATTTCTTTCGCAGTGTGTAATCACCAGGAGGAATTGCTTTGGTGGAAGCTGACCTGCTTAGGATCACTCTGGCCTTTTCAAGGTCACTTTTAATCATAGCTTCCCTCTTCTCCTTCAGTGTTTGCATCACATCTTCAAAACAAACAATCAAAAATTTTATTTTTTCTTCCAATGGGAAGAAGCTAGACAATGGGTCATAGCTAGCATCAAACTGATGCACAAAATCCAAGGCTTTCCTATAAGCCACCCACTTTTCTTTCCTTAATTCCCGCTCATCTAAATCAAATTCATTTCTGATGAGATCTTCAGGAAATTGGAATTGATGAGGCCTACCTCTGCATGCTACCTTCTTCCTGAACATACCATTGAAGAAATCCTCTGGATCAGCACACCTAGACCCTGCAATGGATAAATGGTAAGGTTTGAGGAAATCCTCAAAGCAATTCCAGCCTCCTTTTGTAATTACGAATTGGTGGGCTATGGTAGCTGCAGGGAAAATAGTCCCTTTACCTTTGCCTGTTAACTCTGCCTCTTGTAGGCCACCAATCTGTCTAAGAATCTCAGCTATTCCCACTTTGAGAGGGACCTGGTAAGGTAACAAAAATGGAGTACCCATGAAACCAAAAACTTTGAAAACCGTGGAGACTGGATATAAATACATATCGCCCCAGTTATGAACAATTTTGATGTTCTTTGCGAATTCTTTTGGCCTTATGAACTCCAGAAGAACCTTGGGGACTCTTGGGTTATCAGAGCAAAGGAGAGTCCTTATTTTGGATGCAAAATATTTATCAAACTTTAGGAAACTAGCATCCTCTCTGTCCCATGACAACACAGTGCTCCATAATTGCACTGACATTTTCTCTCCTTCCTTCTCTTTAACCAGGTCTAATCCACTGGCGAAATAATCACCACCTTTGAAGAGAAAAAGGTGCATTAAGAGTGAATACCATCCGAAAGGTCTATCCACCTTTCCATTTTTTATTCCTATCAACCCTCCATGGATAGCATCGGCAATAAAAGAAGCATAGTCAAATGTGATAGCAAGAGAAGGATTCAAAATCTGAACAATCATTAGCAGGTAATGATTTGGCATATTTGCTTCAGCATCCTCTCCTAGAACCTGGCAAAGTGCCCAATACATTCCTTTAGCCCTCAAGGTAAACATACTCAATGAAAATGGCTCTTGTGTGTTGGGCCCTACAACTGTTAACCCTCCTACTTTTAGAAAAAGTTCTTTAAGAGGCCCATTCCTGAGATGACTCCTCTATGCACTGTACACTTGGGCTAGTGATGTGAAATTTATGGGTTCTAGGAAGTTTGTGAACTCATTGAGCCCAAATGTTGTCCTTAATTCTTCCGCATTAATTTCCACAAGGGTTTTTCCATTTACATCCTGGATGCATCTTGTGACTGGATCATAATTCAATGCCATTTGGGTTAGCAGGTCTGTATCCATGAATACCCCTAGGACTACTAATTTCCCAACATCTAGTTCCCAAATACTGTTTTGAGGAGCAGGAGAATTTCTCATTCCAAATCCGACTCTAAACAGCCCCAACCCGGACAGTCCAACCCATGGGTCTCTCAGCCAATTACCTTTGTCATACAACCCTTCTCCTATCTTCAGACGGGGAGCCCTGGGTACTAACTCTTTGGCCTTTGATGCCTGGTTAGTTGACAACGTCAACTGTTTTAAAAAAATCATCACATACACTTCTTTCTAAATAATTAACCTTGCCAGAAAATTCCCTTTTAGGAGCCATTTGAAAATGCAAGAAAATGAATATCACTCTTGAACAATCCTGCAACACGAGAATGATTCTACTTAAAACACCACACAAGAATTTCTACAAAGTATGAGAGAACCTGATGCTTGCTTGAAATTTGCTCTGCAACTGAACCGCTTGCTTTGTATCTGAAAAAAAAAAACTCTGCGTCTGCTCTTCTGCAAAATCTTTTAAAAGATATCTTTACTAGGTTGTTAGGAAATCAAATACTTGTACTCAGGGCCTTAACTATAACATTTATTCTACATGCTTCGGCCATCCCTTCAAAATCGAATTCATACGAGAATTCGTATTTTTCGCTCCAACGGGTCATAACATTCCTGCAAGTGTTTCACTGTTACCTTTGGTTACTGACGACTTTGTCTTTAGTCTGGGTCCCGCTTTTCTATTGGCTACATAATACCACGCAGCATCCAACCATTAGCCTTAAAAATCCTTTCGCATTCCACTTGATACTGACCGCGTGTCTTTCTTTATACTGTGATGGGCTCACTTTTTGACCATGTCATCATCATGACACATGGACGGTCCTCATTAATTCTCGCTATTTCACGGGCCTAAAAGGTGAGCATTTTACCCTTGCAAAATAGCGCGGACGTCGGATCATCCCTGCAGTTAATCGGCATTTAATCCTTTGAAAAGGTTCTCAGGAACGGTGGGCCCACGGACACGTTACTAACACCTGGCATCCAGTCACCTGCGGCGCTAACTTGTCATTTTCTCATTCGCCCAAAAGAAACCATGAGGGGCCCCACTTTCGTCTCAACAGGTCTATCTCTCACGTCATCATCATGACACATGGACGGTCCTCATTAATTCTCGCTATTTCATGGGCCTAAAGGGTGAGCATCTTACCCTTGCGAAATAGCATGGACTATTGGATCATCTCTCAAACTGATCACTAATTACCGGGCCCGACAACTTTAGAAGAAAAGCATACAAGGCATAAATTTTTCAAATAATTAATGTAACCGCCTAGGCAAACAATAAGGGGGAACACCCCCTACGACCCCACGACCCATAACTTAAGTGAATAAAGTAATAGAAGATTAGAAACCAGAGGGTTTAACAAAAGGATAAAATCTAAAAAAATCAAAACCCTTAAACCCCTAAGGTTTAGAACAAAGCTGAAGCACTTGAGATTACACCCTATTCGAAGAAAAATCAATGAACCATAGCCAATTATGGGAAAAGAAGAACCCAATTTTAAACAGTGATAACACAACTAACCTTGACTTTAACTCCCAAGGTCATATCAAGCATTTAATGCTTATTCCCTCCCCTCTCAACCTATCTCACATTGACACTTGTCATCCTGGGATTGGGTTGAAAGCCCTCACATGGATTTGAAATCATTCAATCCTGACCCTTGTTGAGATTACTCAATCTCAACCATCCATTGCTCCATTTTCCCTATAAATAGAGCCCATTTCTTCATAATCCAGATCCTAAAAACTTGTATGCATTTAACCTATAGGCATTTTAGAGAGCATTTAGCATAGCAAAACTAAAATCTTGTTATTTTGGTTAAAATCAATCATTTTAATAGCATCTAGTATTTTAGCTTTTCATTTTACATTTAGAGCAAAATACTAAAATCTCAATCTTCCATAAGCATCCATAGTGCAAAAAGCTGCTAAGAGCTACACTATTTTGGAACTTGGAGAGAGGAACAAGGGAGAAGGAGCTAAGAGCATGCTAAGAGGCATTTGGAGATGCCTCATTATCTTTGTTTCATTTGTTAGATATATTAGCATGATTTTAGTATCTCTTTTGATATGCCTGTTTAGATTAGTTTTTGATTGACTAACACTAACGATTTCTTGTGTATTGTGTTGTTTGTCATTTGCTAACCTTGTCCATTTAGCAGTGCATCATTTGGTGAGCCCGACATGAATCCAAACACCAAAAAGATCATTTTTTTTAACCAATAACATGTTTGAATGTTGAAAATGTCACACAAGTTGCACTTTGGCGCTATTGAACTCATTCTAGTGCTATCCATACTTATGGTTTTAGAGCTATTGTTCTTACAATAGCGCTATTGTATCAAGTTCAGCACTTTTGACACTGTTTTGGCGCATTTGACATTGTTTTGGCGCTATTCACCATGTTTCAGCGCTTTTGCCTTCTCTGTCTTTCCATTTCTTTTAGCGCGTTTGTGTTAAATAGCGCCTCTGTTCAAACACAGACTAGCGCTATTGTAACAGAACGTTGTACAAAGGACCTTGTAACTGAAAAAGTGAAAGTTTTTAGGCTTGTGGAAGCCCCCCCCAGACATGCATTTTACTAACCAGTTGTTGTTTGTGCAGGTTTAAAACTCACCATTAAAAATCACAAACTTTCTTTTTGGTGCTTTAAAACTTGAACAAAGAAAATTTCCTTGCTTTCTAGTTAGGGTCACTTGTCTTTGGTGCATTAAAACTAAACAAAACAAACATTTGTTTTCTTGCAAGTTAGGAAACACACTTCAGTTGGGGATTAAAATCAACACTTCTATTTTTTTGGCATCAAAAGAATTTACAATCCACACTTCTATTTTTGGTGCACATAAATACACAATGCACTTGTTTAAACTTTTTGCAAAGTGATTTTTCTTTACACGTGCTTCAAATTCAGTTGACCAGGATTTCCAATTTCTAGATTACAATGCATTTTGCCATTGAAGTTAAAAAGAACACCATGACTGTTGGAGCAACATCTCCAAATAGTTAGATCACATTGCAATGACAGATTAAAAAGAACAAGTGTTTCTCATGCTTGGCACACTTGTGCAAAAAGTCAGTCGAGTGGTCCTACTTCTAACACACACTATCCTCTCCCTTGGCTTTCGTGGTCCTAGGTGCAAGAGAAAAGTGTTAGTAACACTCAAAATTTTATCTTTTTAAGAGAGGCCTGCCAAGAGACACATCACTCTTGGGAACGACCTCGCGTAGTAAATCCTTTGAGCCGCTATAGAAATCAGGTGAGAGAAAAAGTTGTAGCCTTGGGTATAGCTGTTCCTACAATGTAACTGGCCGAAAGGATAAATGGGCCCCACCACTAGTTACAAGGCTCTTAAGTGAGTCACTCCAGAATGAACTTATGTCCAAAAACATCGAACATGACTAAACACCTTTAAGTAGTAGCCCACCCATTCTATTGATTGAGGATATTTGCGATATAATTTAGTGCAAGAGCATAGATGGTTTTGCTCCCAAGATACTCACCATACATATTTCCTTGAGTAGAAACATAGCTTTTTGAAAAGTCACTTGTGGCTTGATAAAAGTGGTGACTCCCCCATCATAGGGATCATCTATTTGTTATGCTTGTGCAAGACTTAGTATATCACATCCTTACCTGCCAAGGCGGGATTCATAAGGTATGTAGTACCAAAGTCGAAGAAATATCAAGATGTGGGCTAAATTTATCACAACTGACCATTTGACCTTAGGGATAAAAAATGTTTAAAGTGTGTTCATTTTTAGTCAAGACCAAGTACAAATTGAGCCGACTTCAGGCTTTGGAAATACACCTTAAAATACATCTAAAGGAAGGGTCATATACAAGTCCAAGGATTGGGTTGATCTAGACCCATACTCATTTGTGCCTTTGAGGCTACATTCTTGTGTTTGTGTGCTTTCTTTGTTTTCTTATCAAAGAAACATCCAAAGAAAATCACTTCCAAAAAAGTATTCATCCAACCAAACACATCAAAAACAAAGTGCAAACAATAAAAGTATCAAAACTTTATGACCATTCTTCACATCTTGCGAAAGAAGAAGCGTCATCAGAATATCAACTTGAAAAGAAGACCATTAAGCTCAAAGGCTTTGACCAAAAGGAGGAAATTATTCTATATAAATAGACAAATCTTTGTCTCACATAGAGTCTTTTTGCATCACATGCGTCTCTACCTTCAAGGCAAAACAAACAAATTTGATTCAGAATCATTGAACCACAAAGCTTTTATGCAATATAGAGCTCTGAGTTATCACAAAAACCAAGGAGGTAAGATTAATCCCAATTTTTTCCCAAATGTCTGTATCACATACAACATAGCTCGAGAAATACCACCAACACCCAAAAGGGAAGAAGTAGAGTTTGTCCCATTTGTAACACAAAGTTTTTATTTAAATTGAAAACATTTTTCATTCATCATCTTATTCATCCATCATCACTTCATCATCAATTCATTTCGACTCTCAAAACATTGAGAGGTTCTTGTCCCAAGATCCCTTTTTTAGATATTGCTTGAATCAAACACATCACATCACTTTTTAGATTGTTTCTACATCTAGGATAAGCTCATCCAAAGAGACACATCTACACAAGTTAAAACTAGTTCATGAGTGAATCCTCTCATTACTAGGTAGTTCAATCTATAACACATCTCAGATTTCTCTACACCTTATCACATCAAATCTTATCAAAACAAAAAAGCAATTCAAAGAAGGAATTTTGGTTACATCTACCTTAAAAGTGCTAGAGATTTACATGCAACACAATTCACCAACCATCAATCTCGCATTTTATCAAAAATTCATCATCATTTTCACTCAACTTCAGCAAAAGCTTGTAAGCAAAATGGCCCAAACCCGATCACAGTCAAGGCAATGAGAAATAGAAATGGAAGAAGAAGAAGAGGAAAATCTCAATGAATTTCAAGAAGCACTTGGAGGAAATGTGAATGACGAAAACCCAAGTACTCCTACTCCTGCAACAATAGAAAGGGCCCAGCATAACCCTCTCTTTAACAGACTTTTTGACGAAATACTCAGGAGCAATGCGGATGCTCACTTCTTAAAACTCACTCAAGAAGGAGCAAAACTCCCCTCTGACTTTGATCTTGCCCAATTAAGACAAGCATCAGAAAGACAAAGTCACCATGAAGAGGAAAGAGGTAGAGATCCCATCAGATATAACATTCCTCGAGGTAACCCACCACCTCCTCCTCCAAATGAAATGGAGATGTTGCGGCAACAAGTCAAGAATCTCACCTAACAACTTCATAGTGGTGTCAAAACTAACCAATTCTCACTCAATGACATCTATCCCTATCCTTTTGATAGGAATATTTATATGCCACCCTTTCCACGAGGATTCGAAACACCCAAATTTGAAAAATATAGAGGAAAGGGAGGTCCTTGTGATCATGTCAGAGAATTTCATTCAGCTTGTCTCGAAGTAGCATATGAAGACACCTACCTAATGCGTCTTTTTCCCCAAAGCTTGGGAGGAACAACCACATCATGGTTTTCCCGACTATCAGGTGGCATTAGAACATTTGAGGAACTTATCCAGAAGTTCCTAGCTCATTACTCTCATAACATTGAACGCGACATCACCATGGCCGATCTGTGCAACACCAAACAAAAACCAGGTGAACTATTCTCAGTATTCCTACAACGATGGCGCCAAATGTCTAGCAGACATTCTCTTCAGTTACCTGAACGAGAACTAGTGGAAATATTCATTTCCAACTTAAACGAAGAAATGGAATTTCACCTGGATGTCAAAGACACAGACTCTTTTAATGATATGATCACCAAGGGTTTGAAATGTGAACGGGCCCTCATCAAGAAAGGACTCATCAAAATCTATAATGAACCAAAGGATGTTCCTCGCCCACACTTCAATAGTGATAAACCAAGCTTCTAGAACAAAAACAAGAATATCGTCAATGATGGGGTTGTGGATGCCAGGACTATCCAAAATGCACAACCTGTGGTTTGGTTTGCAGGACAAAATCCTCCACCTCAGAACAACACAAATGTTCCTTCGAATCAAGGTCGCATCACATCTCATGATGAACCAAGACCTCATTAGCAAAAATAGAAACGCACATACACTCCCTTAGGGGAACCCATTGAAATAGTATTGTGACAACTCATTTCTCAAAATTTGGTCACTCTACCAAAAACATCAAACTATGAGCCTCAGGTCAAACCGGCATAGTGGAGGGATACTAAACATTGTGATTTCCACCAAGGAAGAGGACACAAGACAAGTAATTGTCACTGATTAAAAGATCTTATTCAGGATCTTATTGACCAAGGAGAAATTGAAATAGAAGTACATGACCCAAAAACAACAAATAATGATCATCTGATGTTCAAAAATCCACTTCCATCACAAGATCAAAGGGGTCCTTCCACTTCTAGGAGAGGCACTGATACCACTGATTAAACACAGGCTACGTATAATTACACTGTAAATCATCTGTATGATGCCAATGAACAAGTTGCAACTATAACCTTCAAAAATCCCAACTCAAATTGCAATGTTGTTATGCATCGCGGCAAAGTTACCATAAAGGAAGCTCCACAAGGCACCACCTCCATCCCAAAGCAATACAATCTTGTGGAACAATTAGACAAAACGCCTGCGCTTATATCCATTTTAGAGCTATTGCGCCTATCGCCATCTCATAAAACTATCTTGGATCAAGCACTCCAAGAGGCATCAATCCCTGCAAACCTGAATACAGATCAATTTCAAGCCATGGTTGGAAGTCTAAAGTCATCACCTTGTCTCACTTTTTCCGAAAGTGACAACTCTTCTTTCCAGCAACCTCATAACGCCTCACTCCACTTCGAAGGATTTATTAACCAGCATAGGATCAAGCGAGTCTTGATAGATAATGGAGCAGGCTTGAACATTTATACACTACAGTTGGTCATAGCATTGGGCTATGCGGTAGAATCAGTGGATCCTCGTAAGAAGATCACAATCAAAGCCTATGACGATGCAGAGCATTCATCCAAAGGAGCTGTGGTACTACCAATCCGAGTGGGCCCCGTGGTAAAGCACATCATTTGTCAGGTTCTAGACCTTCCTTTGCCATACAATCTATTGTTAGGAAGACCTTGGATACATGCCATGCAAGCCATTCCATCTACCTACCATCAATGTATCAAGTTCCCACATAACGGTGTAGAGATCACAATCCTGGGCGATGCAAATCCCTTTGTGTATTACCATAATATCAGCCATCAACCAGAGATTACCGTTCCTAATAATAGAGAAGCCATTTCCTCCACCTCATATATAAGTCCCACCTCTCTTGCCAGTTCGAACACCACTATACCAAAGCAAGAAAATCTTAAAATGAAAATAGCAAAGGAAGGTCCTGGGGAATACAACTTGAGTCAACTCTTTTGTGTGGGACAAATGCCCACTTCTCCTAGAACACATGGTAAACCATAGTAGTTACTCCAGCAACCACTAATCATGCGTACATGTGTTTTGATGCCTTTCGTCCTTGGAAAGAGTCAAGAAGAAGAAACCCAAGATGAGGACTTAGTAGAATGAATCTATAAAGATCCCATCACCACTGATATACCGCAAGTTAAACTTCCTATGGATCAGTATGGCAAAGGTCTCCTCATTATGCAAAGAATGGGTTATGGTGGTCAGAGTGCTTTGGGATGTTGCCAACAAGGATGACATGAACCTCTACTACCAGAATTAAAGCCCAAAGGTAATACAGGCCTAGGCTTTGAAAAAGAGATCTTTCCTAAACTCAAATTCAAAGGAAAACCCAGCAAACCGTTATGTCAGCCTACTGCAAAAAGGACACCTTTCATTATTAAAGCAGCATCGAGCACCATCACAACTGCCCCATCAAGGCTCAAAACCCTAACACAACCATCACCAATACCATTCGTCCCACCAAGTGAACCAGTAGTCCCATCAGCAACACCATTAGCAGCAGCAACTGCATCAGAACTCGCAACAGCATCTATGGCACCAACAGTTCCAGCAGAAGCCACTGAGTCAACACTGCCGATACTCCCTATACCATATTCTTTTATCCCCATCGACCTTCCTACATCACCGATCACTACAAAGGTACATCAACCAATCACACCTGCAGTATTTAACTCAAAAGACATCCCAGTATGGTATAGTAATTGGATGTTGGAAAGTGACTCAGAGACCGACTCACATGAGTGGGAATTTGATTTTGTATAGCTTAACACTTCAGATGAGGAAGATGCATCACTACCTCTACCATGCAAATACATCCCTATTTATGGAGAAGCATAGATAAAGACCACTTGGGTTCCTGAACTGGAAACATCTTCCACAGACCCTACGTCTCATCCTACGCTTGATTCTGACAGGGAGAGTACCATTAACGACCTTCACCATAACATCTTAACCCTCACTAATACCTCTAACGAACTTAACCTAATCGATGAAGTAATGCCAATTATCCACCCCGAACTCATCGAATGGAACCAACCAAATCCCCCATGTCTTGACTTCTTCCAAAATGATGAGGCCATCATTGACTTTTTGGAATTAAGGGATAACCTACCAAGCGGGGATCACAAAGCTAGATTTGCCATTGAACTTAATAGCGCAACATACTTTGGGGAAGATGCCAAACCCTTTAGCTACAAAAATATAACAATAAAACATGGATCTTTCAATGAAAACCACACTATGACACTATTTGATCCGACAAAAGTAAAAAGAAAGAGCATATCCAATGGTGAAAACCTCTCCGAGGCGCCTGAGGATGAAGGGTTTGACATTCTCCCTGCTAGTACACAACAAGAATGATCAACGATTCTCATCAAGGAAACCAAAGAATACAATGTGGGGACTCCTGAAAATCCTCATCTCATACATCTGGCATCTCTTCTCACTCCAAAGGAATAGCCTAACTTTATAGAGTTCTTCCAGAAGCGTCAGATCAACTTTGCAAGGTCATGTGCAGACATGCCTGGGCTTGATCCAGATTTAGTCATGCATCACCTCACCATAGAAGAAGGAGCCAAACCTATCAAGTAGAAGCTTTGCAAGATGCACCCTCAGATTGCAGTACTAGTCAAAACAGAACTCAAGAAACTCCTAGATGTTGGTTTCATTAGGCCAATTGATTATGCAAAATGGATCTCCAATATTGTGCCTGTCGGCAAACCAAAAGGGGGCATCCACATTTGTACTGACTTCAGAGATCTAAATAAGGCATGTCCTAAGGATGACTTCCCCCTACCAAATATTGACATCATAATGGATCTGACAACAGGACATGCCATGCTTTCACTCATGGATGGCTTTTTAGGATACAATCAGATAAAGATCGCACCAGAAGATCAACATAAGATAGCCTTCACATGTCCATGGGGCACATATTGTTGGAATGTAATGTCTTTTGGTCTCAAGAATGCAGGAGCAACCTATCAAAGAGCAATGACCACCATATTCCATGACATGATGCATACTATGATGGAAGATTATGTGGATGACTTACTAGCAAAATCACTTACCAGAGAAGGACATCTCCACATCTTAGATAAAATCTTTGATAGACTGGAACAATACCATGTTCGACTCAACCCAAAGAAATGTGTCTTTGGAGTAACCTCTGGGAAGCTTCTAGGATACATTGTCTCAAGCAAAGGTATTGAGGTCGACCCAACAAAGGTAAAAGCAATCATGGACATGCCACCACCAAAGAATATCAGTCAGCTAAAGACATTACAAGGGAGGCTTCAATCCATTTGAAGATTCATTGCACAATTGGCTGATAAGTGTCACCCATTCACACACTTGCTACACAAGAACATCTGCTTTCAGTGGGATGGCCGATGCCAACAAGCATTTCAGACGCCAGCAAGCAATGGTGGATTCATGAGATAGTCTTTAAGCGTCTGAAATGCTTGTTGGCATCAGGCATCCCACTGAAAGCAGATGTTCTTGTGTAGCAAGTGTGTGAATGGGTGACACTTATTAGCCAATTGTGCAATGAATCTTCAGATGGATTGAAGCTGCCCTTGTAATGTCTTTAGCTGACTGATATTCTTTGGTGGTGGCATAGGTAGAGATAGACTACTGGTGGGGTTTATATGAGCAGGTGGTGCTAGTTAGTCAGCGAGCTCTTAGCTATTCTCAGATGCGGCAGGCCAGATCAGAGCGATCGTAGAGGGTGCAAAGCAGTGGGGGTGTGATGGGTCCTCTGCGAAGGGAGAGATCAGGGGATGCAGGAGTGAGTGGGGGAGCAGGTGGTGATGGTGGTACAACATCTGGCGAGAGTGGCATTTGAGAGAGCATTTTTGCATATATGTTATTGTATCATTGTTTATTTTTTGGACTGTATCTTGGATGGCTCTTGGTAGCCAATTGTGTAGACTTCATTGTACTCTGATATATGAGATGATATATATGAGGAGATCCCATATTTTGATGATATGCAGTTGATATGTATGGATGTTTATGCAGGATGATGAGTTATTTGCTTAGATGGATATGTATACATGTATGCATTTGATGAGATGTTTCTTATATGCATGTGTTTTTATGATGATTTATGATGTGGGATACTGACATATGAATGCAGGTTTATATATGTATGATTTGTTTGATTTTTGATGCAATGCTTTATGTATGTAATGCCATGATGATGATGTATGCTTGTGATTATTCATGAACAAGATTTTGGTGTTTCCTAATGATGAGATAATTTATGTGATGATGTTAATGCAATGGTTGAAAATGATGCTATGTATGGATATGCATCTAGATGTTTTTAGTATGGATAAACAAAAATGTAAAGTACAAATGTTTATATGATAATGTTTAAATGAATGCATATGTATAAATGGATATATATAAAATGGTATGAACCAATGTGTTTTGGAAACAAATGGTTTTATGATTCTAAATGCGTAAATATGATTTAAGTAAAAATGATAATGTGATGATACTATAACTTATGGTTTTTAATAACTGCACCTTAATGCAATGAAAAAGAGGATAATGAATGCAATGTGAATGAATCCTAAAATGAGCATAATAAGATACTTAAGAATGGATGAATGAATGCACCTTTTAACTATAAATGAATGTATGCAATAATAAATGATAAAAAATGATGAAATGAGGATGGATAATTGACACTAAATGAATGTCTAGCAAATGATTTAAAACAATCAAAGACAATTTTATCCTATGAATGAATCTAATTATTTATGATTGATGCAATGATGCAAATGATTAATGAAAACTAATGTCAAAAATGAACTATATGCAATGTGAAGTTAAAAAGGACATGAATGTACTTAATGCGAGATGCAACTAAATGCGATGATGATATGACCATGAGGAATGCAAGGTTTTTGAGACTTTGCATGATGCATTGATGATGTATCAGAGTACTCAGTCATGATTGTATCCAAGACCAGTTTTAATGGTCACCTTTACCTATAAAGCCTACATATGAATAAATGGATGGGTGATATACAACAGAATGTAATATAAAAATAGATGAGATGAAATGACGATCCATAGTGCTCTATTTTCATCATTGAGCTTTTAAAATGTTGGAAGAGAATACAAGCATCTTGACATAATGATTCAAGATGACCTGAGTATTCCTTACATGGATTTTATATAGCAAGTTAATACAAATGACTTGATATAAGGGTCAAGTCGACCAGAGTATTGCTTGCGGAATAGACAAGGATTATCTCCGTTCATGCATGACTTGGATCGTCCTCCTTGATCTTATGCTGATCATATCCTGAGACAAGTGCAGACCGTACTAAGAGATAAAAACCTTTATCCAAATTGGATGAGGGGGAAGGAATCAAAGGAAGAGCATTGTTCCTGCAAACAAACAGTATATACATAAAGAATAAAGAATAAGGATCCTTGGTAATGGTTCATGCTCATATGGTCGAGGTATACGCTATAGTCAGCAAGACATAATGATCCATGACTGCATTTGGCATAAGATCATGTAGCTTGGTGAACTTCCCACGTAGACACCATTAGTACATGCCCCAGAACTTCATCGGAAGTAATGCGCAAACGATACAAAATAATGCTGAAAGATCCTGATACAGATAAATGAATGAATTACTCACAAATCAACCAAGTATTTGATAGCTTAACATAATTTTCTTGTCAAAGAAAACGTCACTTTTGTCTTTGTTTTGGTAAGGAAGGATGCATCCTTGTTAAAGACAATTTCCGATTTTGTTGATGTTGATTGTGTGGTTTGATTGGTAAATGGTCATCGTGTGAGTATTATGTCAATGTTTGTTTTGTATCTGTGCAGATGAGTATGTACAAGGTGTTGCCATGTTTTTGTGTGATTTTCGATGGTTTTTTCGTTGTTTTTTTGGATTTTGTGGAACAGTTTTGAATGTTTTTGGATTTTGTGAGACATTTTTGAATGTTTTTGGATTTTGTGAGACATTTTTGAATGTTTTTTTCAATGAATCACCAGTAATGTAGAATCCACTTCCATCAACTAGATTTAAGGGTATTGCCCTCAAGTGTAGACATGACTATGATAGAGTGGGATGCAAGACGCATGAAGTACTATCTCTTGATTACAAATCAAATAACAAGCCATGGTTTAGATGGATGGATGGTGTGTACGCATGAATGTGATCACAACAAGCCTGAAAGATACTGGAGCCATTGTCTTTACGAGTGGCACCTGTTTGCCAGGTTTTCACCATCGCACTTACCCAAGGTGCCACTGGAGTGGTTGTTCACCGTTTGGATGCATGACTTTTCTTTACTTTTTTGAATGTTTTTTTTTTTTTATATATATATTTCTTCAGGATATTTTTTCGAATGTTTTTGGTATTTTCTGGTATACAGGGGAGCTTGATGCTCTATACAGCTTAGGTATAAAACTATTTGAGGTGCATGCTATTGATTGGATTTGCGAGCGGTTCTCCTTCTGATGTAGCCAACTGATATGCCCTGGACCCGAATACAATAGTGACAACATATGGGCCCAGCCAGTTTGATTCAAACTTGCCCTGATGTTCTCTGTTTGGTTGGTTGTGAGGATTCTCTCAGAGAACAAGATCACCTACCTCAAATGTATGAGATCTAACTTGGTGATTGTAGCTTCTACTCATGCGCTGTTAATAGGCTTTGAGGTGATTGTATGCAGCTTGTCGTTTCTCATCAAGTAACTCTAAGTCCTGAAGACAGGAAACTCTGTAGGCTTCGTCATCAATGAGATTGTGCAAGGAAACTCGTAATGATGGTATCTCAACCTCAATAGGCAAGATAGCTTCTGCACCATAGACCAATGAATAAGGAGTTGCACCTGTAGGGGTTCGAATGCTAGTTCGATATGCCCATAGCATTGGATTTAGTTGAACATGCCAATCACGACCAGCATCATTGACTATCTTCTTGAGGATTCTTAATATGTTCTTATTTGATGCTTCGGCCTGATCATTGCCTTGTGGGTAATAGGGAGTGGAAAAGCGGTGTTGGATGTGAAATTTCTCACAAAATTCACAGACATCCTGGTTTTTGAAAGGAAGACCGTTATCTGTGATGATGGACATGGGTACACCATACTGGCAGATGATGTAATTGAGGATGAATGAGGCGATCTGCTTGCCGGTGACTTGGGTAAGTGGAACAGCTTCGATCCACTTTGTGAAATATTTGGTGGTGGTAATAATGAATTTATGGCCGTTGGATGAAGATGGATGGATTTTACCCACAAGGTCAAGGCCCCATTGATAGAAAGACCATGGTGTCATGATTGGTTGTAGTTCCTGGGCTGGTGCATGTATTAGGTTGCCATGAACTTGACATTTCTTGCATTTTCTGACAAAGTAGTAGGAATCTTTTTCCATAGATGGCCAATAGTACCCATTGGGTAGGAGTTTCTTGGCTAGTGACGGACCACTTGAGTGAGTCTCACAAATTCCTTCATGGAATTCTTCCAAAGCCTTTGTTATCTCACCTTGTTCCAGACATCGAAGGAGAGTACCATCAAGACCATGTTGGTATAGGGTTTTGGCAATAATGGTATATCGAGCAGTTTGGCGAATGAAGGTTTTACGTTTGTTATTTGATTGGTTGGGAGGAAGGGTGTAATTGTGGAGATAGGTGTAGAACTCACCGTACCATGGGGATTCAGAACTGACAAGGCAACATATCATTTTGAATTCGGGGATATCATAAGCGGGAATCCAAAGTTTTTCTACCAAGAACTCGTAGCGTGTTGAATTCTGTGGAAGATCTAGGAGAGATGCGATGGTAGCCATAGTGTCAGCAGCTCGATTCTGATCTCTTGGTATCTGCTCAAAAGTGATAGTAATAAATGATGTATTTAGTTTGTCCACCATTTGCTTATATGGCATGAGTTTATCATCCTTGGTCTAATATTCATCAGTTGCTTGTCGAATGACTAGTTGTGAGTCACCATATACTTGTAGTTCTTGTAATTTCTATTGTACGGCTAGCCTGAGTCCTATGATCAAGGCCTCATACTCTGCTATGTTGTTGGTGCATGGAAATGTGAGCCTGTAAGACTTCAGGATGTTATCACCTTGAGGTGTGATAAACAGAATGCTTGCCCCCGAGCCATGCCTAGTGTACGAACCATCGAACTATAGTTTCTAGGGTTGTGTTGTTGTAATCATGAATATCTCTTCATCTGGAAAATTGGAAATGAGAGGATGATCGCCTATGAGAGGCGCATCGACCAACTGATCTACAATAACTTGACCTTTGATAGCTTTACGATCTACATACTCGATGTCAAATTCACTTAGAATCATCACCCATTTGGCCAAGCGACCTGTCAATGCTGCTTTGCTGAGTAAATACTCAAGTGGATCAATCTTTGCAATGAGTTGCACCTTGTGTGTTAATAGATAGTGCCTTAGTTTAGTGGCTGCCAGGATTACTGCTAGGCAAGCTCGCTCAATAGGTGTGTAATTGAGTTCATAGCCCACCAGTGTGCGAGAGATGTAGTAAACAGCACACTCTTTTCCTTCTGTATTAAAACTGGTCTTGGATACAATCACGACTGAGTACTCTGATACATCATCAATGCATCATGCAAAGTCTCAAAAACCTTGCATTCCTCATGGTCATATCATCATCACATTTAGTTGCATCTCGCATTAAGTACATTCATGTCCTTTTTAACTTCACATTGCATATAGTTCATTTTTGACATTAGTTTTCATCAATCATTTGCATCATTCCATCAATCATAAATAATTAGATTCATTCATAGGATAAAATTGTCTTTGATTGTTTTAAATCATTTGCTAGACATTCATTTAGTGTCAATTATCCATCCTCATTTCATCATTTTTTATCATTTATTATTGCATACATTCATTTATAGTTAAAAGGTGCATTCATTCATCCATTCTTAAGTATCTTATTATGCTCATTTTAGGATTCATTCACATTGCATTCATTATCCTCTTTTTCATTGCATTAAGGTGCAGTTATTAAAAACCATAAGTTATAGTATCATCACATTATCATTTTTACTTAAATCATATTTACGAATTTAGAATCATAAAACCATTTGTTTCCAAAACACATTGGTTCATACCATTTTATATATATCCATTTATACATATGCATTCATTTAAACATTATCATATAAAAATTTGTACTTTACATTTTTGTTTATCCATACTAAAAACATCTAGATGCATATCCATACATAACATCATTTTCAACCATTGCATTAACATCATCACATAAATTATCTCATCATTAGGAAACACCAAAATCCTGTTCATGAATAATCACAAGCATACATCATCATCATCATGGCATTACATACATAAAGCATTACATCAAAAATCAAACAAATCATACATATATAAACCTGCATTCATATGTCAGTATCCCACATCATAAATCATCATAAAAACACATGCATATAAGAAACATCTCATCAAATGCATACATGTATACATATCCATCTAAGCAAATAACTCATCATCCTGCATAAACATCCATACATATCAACTGCATATCATCAAAATATGGGTTCTCCTCATATATATCATCTCATATATCAGAGTACAATGAAGTCTACACAATCGGCTACCAAGAGCCATCCAAGATATAGTCCAAAAAATAAACAATGATACAATAACATATATGCAAAAATGCTCTCTCAAATGCCACTCTGGCTAGATGTTGTACCACCATCACCACCTGCTCCCCACTCACTCCTACATCCCCTGATCTCTCCCTCCATAGAGGACCCATCACACCCCCACTACTCTGCACCCTCTGCGATCGCTCTGATCTGGCCTGCCGCATCTGAGAATAGCTAAGAGCTCGTTGACTAACTGGCACCATCTACTCATATAAATCCCGCCAGTAGTCTATCTCCGCCTATGCTCGCCGCATCTCCCTCATCACCTCCCCTGTAGGCCCCTATGCTCCTACTCCAATCCGGACTCTCTCCTGCAACTCTGCTAATCTCTCCACTACACTATCCCTCTCCTGCAACACCATCACCAACTCTGACTCCCGTGCAAATAGCTACACATCCCTAGCCACCACCTCCACCTCCAAATCCTCTATCCGGGTCTGCAAATGTGCTATCATGTGATCTCGAAGATCTCTAGTGGCTCCCTCCCTGGTATCCATAGCCGCCTCACCTGTAGCACCCTCTCCAGGAGCTCCCTCCCCTCTGTCCATTGGGATCTCCCTCTCCATCCCCCTCCCACCTAGCCGAACTCCTCCCTGTATCAATGGTCCTTGTGCTATCCATAGAGGTAGTCCACCTCTCCCTCTCTGCTAAATCCGCATCCCCAACCCACCACCACCTCCTCTCCTCCACCTCCTCCACTTTCCCTCGGTCCTCGACCTCCTGCCCTCCTCCGTCTCCGTCCCCTCTCATCCTCAAAATCTGAGATCGACTCTGCTGGATTAGATATCTGTAAGATCGGGTGCGCCACCTGGTACTGCGTATACTCATCTGATACTCCTGCATCCATGACCCTCGATCATATATCCCATGGTCTCGCCTATAGCATCCGAAACTCTGCCAGTGCCTGATCATACGGTAGCACTGGCCCCCATGTGTACCTCTCCCAAATCACCCAAGCATACTCCCCTGGTCCACTAGGCAGTCCCTGCTGCCATCCAAACTGTCTCAGCACTCTCCCGAGCACCTGTCTTTCCACATGGTATGAGGTCCTCCCAATGAGAAATCAGGTCATAAAAATATAGGGCAGTGCCTCTACATCATCATTCCATGGCTCACACTCCAGGTATGGTCACCATATAACTGCATCCAGATCGTCTAATGCCCGCCGCCACCACTCTAACTTCCCCAGGTGGGGCTGACTCATCATGCCGCTATACATGAACATATATGGCTGATCTACTACACGGAATCTCAGACTCACTGGTCGAGTCACTAGTAGGTGCTCCCAGGCCCAAATATGCAGCAGCATCACTCCCACTGCTAAGGAACCCCTCCCCCGGTAAACCACCTCATGAAGCTCCTGGTACAGGTGCGCCAGTACGCATGGCCCCCACACAAATCAGGTCCCCTCGGTAATCATCATCTTGATCACCTGCCCCCACCCCACAGCCAAACCATGTGATCGCCTGTCTGGACAAAGAAGTCCTCCCACGATACCTGATAAGACTGCTGGTAGAGGCTCATATAATGCTGCTATCTCCTCCCAGGCAATCAAACCATCATCAATAAAAACGTCCTCATCAAAAAACCTCTAAACTGCCAGGGTTCCCCAGGATCTGTCATATGTGACTAGCTCCCCCCGAATCAAAATCCGGAGGATGCGCCACACATCCTCTAGGGTCACTGTCATCTCCCCCTATGCCAGATGGAAGGTGCACGTCTTGCTATGCCACCACTCAGCTAACATTGTGATCAAACCATGATTCATCCAAATCACGGGCATGTGCATCACCTCATACAATCCAGTAGCAGCAATACAATCTATCTCTGCCTCTATCAATCGATCCCGCAACCCCTGTGTCGTAGGATGTCTCTCGTGTAACTGCAACACGCCCAACTCCTCCTGCACATGGACATTCATCAATCATCATTAGTTGTTTTGTTTTCAAACTTTCTTAAGTTTAAACCTAGACTCTCAACAGATACTTTGATCAAGTATCTTCGGGTCTCAACAGGTAAGCAATCATGGCCACCTAGATTTCAACGGGCATTTATCCTAAAAATGACCTAAGTCTCATCAGGCTGCTATGGTTCAAAACAACTCCCACTTCACATCGCCATCCATCCATCATTGGCATCGGGAGATTTTCTTCATCCAAACTGGGGCATCTCTTTATCCTAAAACAAAAGCACTATTTTACCAACAAAAGCGCTAGTTTCTCAACAATAGCGCTACAACCCTAATAAAAGCACTTAATAAGCTATCCAATAGCGCTCAAACTACAAATGTGCTAAAACAACTGCACAGTAGTGCTAATTAAGAGCAGTAGCGCTCAATTAAGCACTCAATAGTGCTTATTAATCAATAGCGCCTAAACATGCATACAATAGGGCTAAAACATTTCAAAAGTGCTCAAACAATAGGCCAATAGCGTCATTGCGGCACCATAGTGCTAATTCATTGAGCAAAAGCACTAAAACCATAGTTTCAACGCTCTTGCTCTGACTCAATTTCGACTCAGCAAAAAGCCTATAAAAAATGCTTAAACATTCAAAATTCCAATTTGCGTACTGCTGGTTCGTAGTCGTCTGGCCGCTGGAACTGTCGGACTCACTCAAATCTGTGCTCGGTAATCGGTATCGGCATCTTGACTGCTGCTCGCTCTTCCAAATGTCACTATCAGAGCTCTGGTTTCACACTGGTCGCGGTCACAAATGATCCTGTTTTCATCCCTTTCACCCCATTTATACCCTTTGCCGTCACCGTAACTTCCCTCCGCTCACCGCCGTGGTCCCCATGAACTTCCTGAGCCCCCCATTTCTCCATTTTTCTCCCGATTTCTTCTATTTTTCACCCGTATTGCTCACTTCTTCTCTTCTAACACCCTGCCAATTTTCATTCTTTTTCGAGAGATCGCCCGATTTTTCAAAAAAAATTCGGCCCATCTCTCGAGGGGGCATACCACCCATTAAATTTACATTTTATGGGGCATTTCTTCACACCAGTTTTTCTTTCTTTGAAACGACGCGATAAACCGCACCGTCTCAAAGAGGGGCAAATGTAGTCACACAAATCTGTCCAGCTTAATTAAATAAATATTCGCTATTTATTTGATTAAAAATCCACTAGCCATCAGTTAATTAAATAAATATTTAATTAATTTATTCCCAAACATTCTTCTATTAATTAAATAAATTATTCAATTTATTTTAATTAATTCATTAAATCAAATTCAAATCAATTAAATAAATAAAATCTATTTATTTAATTAAATCCCCCTATTCCTCTTTTAAATAAATTAAATAAAAATATTTATTTAAATTATTACCCCCCCCCTCACTTGCATTTTCCTACAAATGCAACTTGCACACATTTATTGAAATAAATGAATTTTTATTTTAATAAAATCCTATTTTCCCTCACCCACCAAATCTACTTGCAAAATCTAATCCCCTTCTAGATTCTTCTAACCCCTTCCTAATTAGCCTAATCCATCCCCTAATTATTGTCACATTCCTAAGCAAAATGAAGTCACTTCTCAAAGACTTCAAAAGTCTTTGAAAAGCATTTAATGCTTTATGTGTTCAACAAATTAACCCCCAAAGTCTTCCAAGACCACTAATGGCTCTTACATAACCATTTATGGTTATTTCAATCTTGTCTCTCCAAACATTTATTGTTTTGACCATATTTATCCCTTTTCACATTTGCACAAGAGTTTATCCATTGGATAAAAGCTTTATTCTTTGAATAAAGAGTTTATTCATTCAACTAACCTTGACTTTAACTCCCAAGGTCATATCAGGCATTTAATGCTTATTCGCTCCCCTCTCAACCTATCTCACATTGGCACTTGTCATCCTCGGATTGGGTTGAAAGCCCTCACATGGATTTGAAATCATTCAATCCTGACCCTTACTGAGATTACTCAATCTCAACCATCCATTGCTCCATTTTTCCTATAAATAGAGCCCATTTCTTCATAATCCAGATCCTAAAAACTTGTATGCATTTAACCTATAGGCATTTTAGAGTTCATTTAGCATAGCAAAACTAAAATCTTGTTATTTTGGTTAAAATCAATCATTTAATAGCATCTAGTATTTTAGCTTTTCATTTTACTTTTAGAGCAAAATACTAAAATCTCAATCCTCCATAAGTATCCAGAGTGCAAAAAGCTGCTGAGAGCTACACTATTTTGGAACTTGGAGAGGAGAGGAACAAGGGAGAAGGAGCTAAGAGCATGCTAAGAGGCATTTGGAGATGCCTCATTATCTTTGTTTCATTTGTTAGATATATTAGCATGATTTTAGTATCTCTTTTGATATGCCTATTTAGATTAGTTTTTTATTGACTAACACTAACTATTTCTTGTGTCTTGTGTTGTTTGTCATTTGCTAACCTTGTCCATTTAGTAGTGCGTCACCTTGTGTAGTCACATAAATCTGTCCACTTAATTAAATGAATATTTAGTATTTATTTGATTAATTAACCATCAATAATCAGTTAATTAAATTAATATTTAATTAATTCATTCTCAAACTCTTCTCTTATTAATTAAATAAATTATTCAATTTATTTAAATTAATTCATTAAGCCACACTCAAAATCAATTAAATGAATAAAACACATTTATTTAATTTCCCCCCTTCCTCTTTTAAATAAATAATAAAACATTTATTTAAATTCCTAAACTACCCCCCCACTTGCATTTTCCTAGAAATGCAAGTTACACTATTTTGGTTGAAATAAAGTAATTTTATTTTAATTAAAATCCTATTTTTCCTCACCCACCAAACCCACTTGCATCCTAAACCCATTCTAGATTCTTCTAAATCATTCCTAATTATCCTAAACCCATCCCCTAATTATTGTCACATTCCTAAGCAACTTGAAGTCACTTTTCAAAGCCTTCATAGTCTTTGAAAAGCATTAAATGCTTTATGTCTCCAACAAGTTAACTCCCAAAGTCTTGCAAACCATTAATGTTTCTTACATGACCATTTATGGCTCTTACATAACCATTAATAGTTAATTCCACTTGCCCACATAGTTAGAGTCTTTACCGCTAACTCAACCTCCATTTAACTCATGTGTCTCCTCAAGCATTCATTGCTTTGACCATGGTTATCCCCACTAAATCTTGCACAAGAGTTTGTCCATTGGATAAAGGCATTATTCATTGGATAATAGATTTATTCATTCAACTCAAGCTTAACCTTACCTCCCAAGCTAACCTTCATGTCATCTCAAGCATTTAATTCTTCTTCCCTCTCCTCTCAAGTCATCTCATGTTGACTTTTGTCATCCTGGGATTGGGTTGAAAGCCTTCACATGGATCATAAATCTTTCAATTTTGACCCTTGTTGAGATTACTCAATCTCAACAATCCATTTCTCTATTTTTCTTATAAATAGAGCCTATTTCTTCATAATCTAGATCCAAAAAATCTTGTATGCATCTAATCTATAGTGAAATTTAAGAGAGCATTTTAGGAGCCATTTAATCTACATTGTTATTTTGGTTAAAATCAATATAGCTTAATTAGGTGCTTTTTCATATCTATTTAGCTTGCATTTGCATAATCTCTGATCATTTTCATAAATCTTGAATCTCCATAAGACTTCCATAGTAGTGCAAAAAGTTGAGGGCTACCTACACTCATGTGGAACTTGGAGAGGAGAGGAACAAGGGAGGAGCAGCTATGAACATGTTGGCAAGCATTTGGAGGGGTCTTGTGTCTTTCTTTTGTTTTTGCATGCTTTCCATTAAATGTTTGATATCTCTCTTGATATACTTGCTTAGGATCGTATTTCATTTATGATAGTAACACTAACATTTGATTCTTGAGTCTTGTGTTTGTGTTTCCTAACATCTTTTTTGCAGAGCATCACCTTGAATTTATTTTGTGCTGCAAATGCAAGTAAAGTTTTGACACCTTCCAATCTTGCCACTGGTGCAAAAGTCTCGCCATAATATTCTCCTTCCTCTTGTGCATAACCTTTGCAAACCAACCTAGCTTTGTTGCAAACTACAACACCATCTTCATTCAACTTGTTCTTGACTACCCACTTAGTACCTATCACATTTTTAATAACTGGTCGGGGTATTAGGGTCCATGTGTTGTTCTTCTCAATTTGATCTAGTTCCTTCTCCATAGCTTTAATCCAATGATCATCACCAAATGCTTCCTTAGCAGTTTTTGGTTCAATAGTGGAGATCATGCAAGAATTCTCTCTGATTTTTCTTTTGGTTAGTACTCCAGCATCCTTATCCCCAATAATTTGTTCAGTATTGTGATTCAGTCTCACATATCTTGGAATAACATGATCATTATCTTCAGGTTCAACTTCTTTAGTATCATCATCTTCTTCTGAATTTATCTATTCTAGATGAACTGGTACATCAGTATTTACTCTGCCGGTTTAAAATTCCACAGTTTCTGGTTCCAAAAACAAAATGCAAGAATCTTCATCCTTTTTCTCCAAACTAGTTTCCTCTGAGACTTCAGGATATTTATCCACTCGAACATCAACGCTCTCAATAATTCTCAGTGTCCGGTTGTTAAAACACTTGTAGACCTTACTCTTGGTAGAATAGCCAAAAAATATACCTTCATCACTTTTAGCTTCAAATTTGCTAATATAATCACCTCTCTTAATAAAACATTTGCTTCCAAATATCTTGAAATAACTAACATTAGGTGATCTTCCATACCAATATTCATAAGAAATCTTGTCCTTACCTCTTTTTACCAGAATTTGGTTCATAGTGTAGACAGTTGTGCTAACAGCTTCTCTCCAAAAAGTTTTCGCTACACCTCCTTGTATCAACATCATCCTAACAACTTCAACAACTGACTAGTTGTTTCTCTCTATGATACCATTCTGTTGTGGTGTCCTCGATGCAGAAAGCTATCATTTGATACCATTTTCTTCACAGTACCTAGTGAATTCCTTAGAAATAAATTCACCACCTTGATCTGTCCTCAGACTCTTTATCTTCATACCTCTCTCCTTCTCAGCTAAGGCCCTAAATGCCTTGAACTTACCAAAAGCTTCAGTCTTATCCTTCAAGAATGTGACCCACATCATCCTTGAGCAATCATCAGTGAAGATCATAAAATATCTGTCACCTTGAATACTTTTTGTCCTTATTGGTCCACAAAGATCTGTATGAACCAAGTTTAACAAATGTTCCACTAAAAAAATATTTTCTCTTGAAAGTTGAGGATGTCATCTTTCCCAACTGACATTCTTTACATAGAGCATTAACTAGTTTGTCCAACTGAGGCAGACCTCTCAGTGTCTTGGACTTACTTTAAAAATGTTATCAATGTTTATATGACAAAATCTCCTATGCCAAAGCCAACTATCATCTATCTTTTCAATTAAACAATTGATGACTTTAGGATTAAGGTGAAACAGGTTACCTTTAGTTTGCTTCCCAGTTGCAATCAGTTCACCTTTGCTGTCATAGATTTTGCACATACCGTTCTTAAACTCCAATGGGTATCCTCTGTCATTGAGTTGTGCCACACTCAAAAGATTGTTCTTTAAACCTTCAACCCAGTAGACATCATCCGCACTTCTCTTTCCATTAAGAGAAATAGTTCCCTTAACTTTAACCATGTAGGGTGAGTCATTTCCAAATCTTACAACTCCGCCATCAAATTCCTTCAAAGAAAGAAATTTGCTCCGATCACTGGTCATGTGATGTGAACAACCATTATCAATGATCTAGTCATCAGAGTTATCCATCCTAGATACTAATGCCTTCTAGTCTGATATCTCTTCTTTAATAGCTACAAACATAATCTCTTCATTAGCATCACCATCAGATTCTTCATCATTGATACCACCATCAATAGCAATAAGACAATCTCTTTTGCCTTTACCCTTATACTTCTTGAATTTCTCTCATTTGTTCTCATCATCACCATTAGGACAGTTAGCAGCTATGTGTCGAATCTTGTTGCATGCAAAACATTTCAAATGTAATTTACCTCTATATTTACCTATACCTCTAGGCAACTGCTTGGCCAACAATGCTTCAAGCTCAACTAAATTGTCTTCATCATCAACTTCTTTGTTGGATCTAGATTCATAACTGTGACTGACATCCCTACTTTTCCTCATAGATGGGTTAGAAGCAAAAGTTCTAAATGCATACTTAGATTTCTATACACTACCATCATATCCATTTAATTCAAAAGCAATAAGCTTGTCAATGATGGAGTCAAGAGTTAACTTAGTTTTGTCAATGGACTTTAGCTCCTAAATGGCTGCAACTTAGATAGCGTAGACCGGTAGTAGGGTTCTCAGTACCTTACTAATCACTGTGGTATATTCCACTTTACCTCTGCACTCTTAATTTCACTGACTATCTTTTTTATCCTTTGACCATACCATTGGATATTCTCACCTTCAACCATCCACATGTCATCAAAATTTCCTCTTAGACTGTCTTCGTTAGCAATCTTGACATGTTCATTACTGCTATAAATCTCTTCAATTTTTTTCCATACCTCATATGCAGTCTCTAGACCATGAACATCTACATACTCTGCATCAGACAAAGAACTAATAATAGCCTCTAATGCTTGATGATTTTCTTATTGTTCTTTCTTCTGATCATCAGTCAAAATCCTAGTAGGTGCAACATATTTAGTATTGACATGTTCCCAATATTGGCTTCCCAGACTCTTGATATAAATTTTCATTATGTCACTCCATATCCCATAGTTCTCTCCATTAAACTTCAGACCTTCCTTCTTCATCATGATCTACAAGATCTTTACTTCAAGCTATTACGCTTAGACTTTAGAGGACCTGATATGCTCTGATACCAATTCATGGTATGATGAAAGAATAAGTATCCGGACTGTTGGCATTATGGATGAATTAGTTATGTGATGCATTGATGTCTTGTCATTTATGTCAACACTGGCTATTATGGTTGGTTATCAGTAGATAGGTTTTGGTTACCAGTAGAGGATCTAGTGTTATCGGTATAAGAAACTATCTATTGGACACTTCTAGCATGTTTGGATCAATGGAGTATGTTTGATTTTATGTGTTACATGTTCCTGGACCATGTTTTGGTTAGTTGGTATTGACTTGGTGATCAGATGCTATCATACACTCTTGTAAACCCTTACCAACATTAGTTTAAGGTTTAACCGATAGAGATTTCATTGAGGAATCTTGATAGGATGCATAAGTGGTGTTGGTGTAGCTTCTACATGGATTTTAGGATACTAAAGATGGTCTTTGATCGTGTTTCAAATAACTTGAAGATATTGCTTTAGTGTGGTGGACCCAGAATAGGTCTGGTGTCTATCGAGGTTATGGACCAGTATCATGTTAACACGTACTCTACACGTTACCGAGATGTTTCGGGATGTTCTATGGATAGGTTATTGTTGTTTTCGTCTTAAGTCGATATGGCATATCATTTTAATATGGATTTATATAATGATCTTATTGTAATATCTTTTAGTTGGCCGACCTAATTGGTTTAGGCCTTAGGGTTGGTATAAAATGATGTAAGATCTCATTGTAGATCATGGAATGGGAATGTGGAATAAGTGCGGTGGTATTGAAATGCAATATCATATGCGAAGGAGATTTGGTCGATCATAGGTAATCGAATTGGGATTAAGGAAGAGGTCAAAGGCCTCCAATATTGAGCTTAACCAGGACTGTAATCAGGCATGGTAGATGCTATCTCTAGCAATTCATTACTCTAGATTGTTGTCCATTTATCTTGAGGTGGTTATAACCTCTCTATAGTCAGTGAGACTCTTTTGTAATGAGAAGTACGCTCTAGGTAGTGTGCCTTCCTGCATGTGCAGGCCCCTCATTGTATCACATACTTTCTACAGAAGTATCATCTGACTGTGGGTAGGCTTCCCACCATGGTTTTTTCCTTTCTGGGGTTTCCACATACAAATCATGGTGTTATGTGGTATGGTTTCTTTGCATTGATTATCTATTTAATTGTTAAGTTGTATTGTTTACCAGTATCTATTTCTGCTTTACCGGTACTTAATTTGGTTAAAGGTTATTAAGTGGATT
This sequence comes from Cryptomeria japonica, assembly GCF_030272615.1. NCBI lineage: Eukaryota > Viridiplantae > Streptophyta > Pinopsida > Cupressales > Cupressaceae > Cryptomeria > Cryptomeria japonica. Next base: position 101,852,499 of record NC_081405.1, read on the forward strand.
AAATGATATAATCTATTAACAACTGATTCACCCCCCCCCCCCCCCCCCTTCTTAGTTGTTCATGACTTATCCTAACAATTGGTATCAGAGCCTTGATCCTCTTTTGTAGAAGCTTAATCGCTTGAGGTAGATTCTATGGCAGCTAACACTTCATATCCACCGACAACTATTTTCAGAAGAGAAATCCCTAAGCTTGATGGAACAAATTATGGGATATGGAAAATTCAAATGGAGACTCATCTTAGATGTCTAGGCAAGGACATTTGGGAGATCACTGAGAAAAGATACACACCTTATGATCCAGCATTTGGCAATCCTACTCCTAAAGACTTGGATAAGATATTGAAAATGATTGCAAAGCTAGAGAAGGCCTCTTGTGTGCACTTATTGATCAGCAGATCATGGGATTGACTGATAAATCATCAGCTAAGGTTATGTGGGATAAATTGCAAACTTTGAATGAAGGTGATCCTACTATCAAAATTGCTAAACCTGATGGTTACCGAGTAAGATATGAAAACTTAAAGATGGAAGATAATGAAAGAATTGTTGTGTTTATGGAAAGAGTAAATGAGATTGTTATGGGAATTCAATGTTGTGGAGGATTTCTGAGTGAAGATGAAATAGTTTCCAAAGTCTTGAGAGCCCTTCCACCAGCTTACAAGATGAAGACAAATGCAATTAATGAGCTGATAACAATGGCTAACTCTTCAGTTAATAGAGACATTTTGATTGGGAAATTATCTGCTTTTGAGCTTGAAGAATTTGTATCTTCTAGCGCTGTAAAGTCTAAACCTTTTTTTCATGCATCATATTCATCATCTACTAGCAAACGTGATTGGAAAGTGCTATATGCAATAGAATTAGAAGATATGAGGAAAGAAGATGAATAATTTGAGCAACTTGAAGCCTTATTTGCTAGAAGAGTACCTAAAGGACCGACAGGAAGTAAGTATGAAGGAAAAACACCTTTTGTAGTACCCCTACTCGTTTGAACTTATTAGACTCATACTTTATTATTGTTTGTTTTTAGTGGATACATTACCATGATGTGTTATTCAAATTTTTTAAAAATTATCCTTTAGTTGCCTAGTTGTGTTGTTTTCCTTTAGGGTTCCTGGTGTGGCATTACATTTGGTATCAGAGCCAAGTTTCAACACTGGGTACTTTGGGTTTGTAGTGTGCCTTTCAGTTGACCATCTTGCTTAGGTCATAATGTTTGTATCTCTCCTGTCTTATCCTTGTTGTAGATCTAAACTGTTTTCTCTTTTATGGTACCAGGTCATGGCTAGGAAAGCTAGAGGAGGTGGTCGTATAGGTGGTCACAAAGGAGGTAGAGGTGGAGGACAAGGCCGTGGTTTTGACCATCATACTCCTTCACCACCACCCACTCAGGTGAGTGTTGAGCCAGAATAGTCTGTTCATCAGGAGCCGGAACAGTCTGTTCATCAGAATTCTTAGCATGCAGGAGAGCAGGTTCCCGAAAGGGAAGAGTTGAGACAGATGTTTCAGGAGGTTTTGGCTAGGTTAGGCCAAAGGCCTGAGTTTGAGCAGCCTATTCATGCTCAGGTTGAGGAACCACTTTAGTAGGTTCTAGAGGAGAGAGAGAGGGAGATTCTAGCTATACAAGATCCACCATCCTTGGGTCACATAAAGGACTTGATGAGGTCCAATCCTCCTTACTTTGATGGTATGGGTACCAATCTTGAGGTAGAGACCTGGCTCATCGGTTTGGACCGCTATTTTGCTATGTTTCCATATAGTAGCAACACCAAGGCGAGATGTGCTATTATGCATCTCAATAATTTTGCTTCAATCTAGTGGAGATTAGAGGAGGAGAAGATCGGTGTATGCATTAACATTGTTACATAGGAGCTATTTCTAGAGAGATTTAGGGCACGATTTCTCTCACCCCAATGGAGGCAGACTCGAGCAGATGAGTTCTATGCCTTGTGTCAGTATGAGATGATAGTAGACCAGTATGAGCACAGGTTCTATGAGCTTAAACAGTATGTCAGGATTGGTAATGATGAAGCTATGCTTGTCCAACACTTCTTGAGGGGTTTGAATGACCGCATTAGTGGAGGAGTGAGGGTGTTTGAGCCACCTTCAGTTGAGGTAGCCATGGTGAAAGCTAGATTGGTTGACCTGAACCTTAGCCGTGCACTTGGTGGTCAGACGTGTGCATATAGGGAGTGCACCTTCCAGTGGGAATAGAGCTTGGGGAAATCAGTCTTAGTCTGTTGTACCATTTAGAACCCCTCAAACACTCGCTAAGGGTGGACAGCAGTAGCAGCAACCATCGAAACCAAAATAGTTCCAGGGCCAACAAGGTGGAAACTCTCAATATAAGAAGAACAAGAACTGGCAGAAGGGCATACAGGGCCCTACAGGGTAGTCCTTGTAGAATGCATCTCATGCCCCTAGTCAGGGAAGTTTCCAGCATTCTAGTGGGCCGACAGGTAATAAAGGAGCTTGTTTCTCTTGTGGACAGTTTGGTCATAGAGTTGTGCAGTGCCCTCAGCATTTATACAATATAGGTAGTCAGAGGCTAGCAACATCTGAACCTACAGTAGGAGATGCAAGGAGATCCCATAGAGTGTTTGCAGCGGTAGATGACCGCCAAGCTGATCATCAGGGTACAATCATTGAGGCATCAAGTATGTTGCATGGAATCCCTATCTCTGTACTTTTTGATTCTGGTGCTTCGGATTCTTTCATTTCTTCATCCATTATGGAGCAGTGCAAACTTACGTCTGCTAAGAAGGCAGATAGGTGGCAAGTAGAGTTGGCTACAGGTGTCCGTGTTTTTGTAGATGCTTTCATTCCCAGTTGTAAGTTGGGCCTAGGAACCATAGTTACCTCTATTGACCTTCGAGTTATTCCTTTGGGTTCTTATGGAGTTGTATTGGGATGAATTGGCTATCATCTCACAGTGCTCATGTGGATTGTCGCAAGAAGATAGTAGAGTGTTTAGATGACCTTGGCAGAGAAGTGGAGATTGTTGGAGTCCAGTGGTCGATATCCCTACGTATGATCTCCGCTATGCAACTTAAGCGGTGCATGCGTAGAGGGTGTCAACTTTTTGTAGTTTATCTTGAGAAGGTGGATGAGTCAAAGAGTCGAGAAATCACTCTTGATAGTCACCTTATTCTAGGGGAGTATGCTGATGTGTTTCCATTAGATATTCCTGGTATGCCTTCGAAGCGAGACATTGACTTTTGTGTCGATTTGGTTCCTGGTGCAGAACCTATTTTGAGAGCTCCATATCGGATGACTACTTAGGAGTTGAGTGAGTTGAAGTTGCAGATAGAAGAATTGTTGGCCAAGGGATTCATTCGTCCTTGTATTTCCCTTTGGGGTGCGCCTGTTATCTTCGTTAAGAAGAAAGATGGTTCTCTTCGGTTATGCATTGATTACCGACAGCTGAATAAGGTAACCATCCAGAATAGATATCCATTGCCTCGTATAGATGAACTTTTTGATCAAGTTAAGGGAGCCAAGGTGTTCTCTAAGATTGATTTGAAGTCTAGATACCATTAGTTGTGCATTCAGGATGCAGACATTCATAAGATAACATTTCGTACTCGTTATGGTCACTATGAGTTCACAGTGGTGACATTTGGGTTGACGAACGCGCTTTCAGTTTTCATGAGCTTAATGAGTAGGGTTTTTTGCACCTACATTGATCGTTTCATCATTGTATTCTTGGATGACATTCTGATTTACTCTAGATCTATGGAGGATCATGAGGGTCACTTACGTCAAGTATTGCAGTGCTTGAGGGAGAATCAGCTTTATGCCAATTTGATGAAGTATGACTTCTTCCAGACTTAGGTGAACTATTTGGTCACGTGGTTTCTGGAGAAGGTATATCTATGGATCCTTAAAAGATCCAAGCTATTGTTGATTGGCCAGCACCAACCAACATTTCAGAAGTTAGGATTTTTTTGGGTTTGGCTGGATATTACCGTTGCTTTGTTCAAGGCTTTTCCCGAATAGGACACCTAATTACTTCTCTTCAGAGAAAAGGGAAGAAGTTTGTTTGGTTAAAATAGTGTGAAGTAGATTTTAGGACCTTGAAGGAACTCCTTGTCAGTGCTCTGATTTTGGCAGTTCCTGATCCATCTAGAGATTTTATGGTATGCACAGATGCCTCTTTGGAAGGTATAGGTGTAGTACTTATGTAGGATGGACGTGTGGTTGCTTATGAGTCTCAAAAACTCAAGAACCACAAGTTGAACTATCTAGTTCGTGATTTAGAGTTTGCAGCTGTAGTTCATGCTTTGGTTAGATGGCGGCATTTCTTGTTAGGGCATTGGTTTGAGTTGCATAGTGATCACCGCAGTCTGCAGTATATATTCACGCAACTGAACTTGAATGCTCGACAGTGGAGATGGATGGAATTCTTCTGTGAGTATGATTTTGAGGTTCATTATATTCAGGGGAAAGAGAACATAGTGGCAGATGCTTTGAGTCATAGGTGGCATGAAGTTTCAGCATTGTCCCTTGGAGTAGGCTTGAGAGAGAGAATTCTAGGAGTTCTTCCTCAGGATACTTGGTATCAAGATGTTAGAACGGTGATAGATTCCAGAAGGCCTTTAGAGGGTAGATTTTCTGGATATAAACTTGAGGGAGATGGACTTGTTCATCACCATGGAAAGATCTATGTACCTCCTTTGGAGGGTCTTTGTGTTTTGATCATGACTGAGACCCATCGTGCACCTTATTTGGCACATCCAGGTGTCAAAAATATGCACGTAGATCTTAGACAGATTTATTATTGGGCTGGTATGAAACATGACATTGCTGATTTTGTGTCGAAGTGTTTAGAATGTCAGCAGGTGAAGGCAGAGCATCAGCACCTAGCAGGGCTTTTACAACCTAATTTGGTACCAGATTGGAAATGGGATTTCATTGTTGAATTGTCTGTCTCTTCATTTCATCATGATGCTATCATGGTCATAGTTGACAGATTGACTAAGGTTGCTCATTTTGTTCCTATTCGAGCTTCCTATATGACAGCAGTGGTGACACGAGTCTTCTTGGAAGATGTAGTGAGATTGCATGAGATTCCAAGGCGGGTCATATCTAATAGAGATCTTGTATTTACCTCAGCATTGTGGACCTCACTTCAGCATGCTTTGGGGACTCAATTGAATTTTAGTTTAGCTTATCACCCAGAGACAGATGGTCAGACAAAGTGAGTGAATCAGGTATTAGAGGACATGCTTCGCATATATGTGATAGACCAACAGTCACGGTGGGAGGACTATATCTATCTAGTGGAGTTAGCTTATAAAAATGGATATCATAGCTCCATAGGTATGTCCCCCTTTCAAGCATTGTATGGTCATCCTTGCCGCACTCCTTTGAGTTGAGATTGGTTAGAGGACAGGGTGCTTATAGGACCGGCTATTCTTCGGGAGATGGAGCAATAGGTAGATAGGATGCGTGAGCATTTGGTAGCTACACAGGATAGGCAAAAGAAGTATGTAGATGCTCATAAGGTGGATCGTCAGTTTTCTATTGGCGACCATGTGTTCTTGAGAGTGCATCCGTGGAAGAGTGATCCGTTATGGAAAGGGTTCTAAGTTGGCGCCTTGGTTTGTTGGACCTTTTGAGATCCTTGAGAGGATAGGACTTGTTGCCTACCGTCTAGCCTTGCCACCGAGTCTATCCCACATCCACGATTTCTTTCATGTTTCAGTTCTTCAACCTTATCATCCTGATGTGACACATATTCTTGATTGGAACTCTTTGCAGGTCGAGGATGGGTAGCTTTCCATGGATCCCATGTGTGTTCTTCAACATCGGGATTTGAACCTCAAGGGTCGCACCATCGACCAAGTAAGGGTCCTATGGGACCCAAATGATGAGACCTCAGCGACTTGGGAGGATGCAGCGAAGATGAGAGAGCTGTATTCTTATTTATTTTAGGCTTCCAGGAGTAAGCCTAGTTTTGGGGGGGAGAATGTAGTACCCCTACTCATTTGAACTTATTAGACTCATATTTTATTATTGTTTGTTTTCAGTGGATACATTACCATGATGTGTTATTCAGATTTTTATGACATTATTTCATGCTTTATCTGGATATGAGATGCATAATTTATTTGTAGTATTTTAGTACTTGTGATTTATGGCATTTTATGGATTATTGCTATGTACTGACATTTTACTTTATCTATGCAATGTGGAGTTATATGTTGTGTGTTTGAGAGTGTATTGGATGCAAGGGGATGATTTTCCTTCACTCATTTTGGTGAGATAGGGAACGTCGTGATTCTCCTTCATCGGTGTGTATGTCGTGTTTTCTATATTGTATATATGCATGTGTGGTTCGGTGATGCAGGATATTGCAGGTACAAGTACCGAGTAGGTACGGGGTATCATCTCCACCTGGCTTCATAGGTCTGAGCGTGCCTTATATTTTTCGATGGAAGTGGAGGAGATAGTAGTTGACCCTATTTTACTCATTTACACTCGTGTGAGTGTCGTCAGTTGGTCGTCCAGTCAGTTAGTTTGGCCTTCGTATTTTGTCGTTTGATCTTTTTATGAGTATTTGCTTGATATTTATTTAGTTTGTGTGTTTAAGTGGATTTGATTTAATTAATTAAGTTTATGGAGTTATCTCATAGTTGATTTATGTATGCATTGAGATTATAAATTTATTTCATTAAAAGAAGTTATTAAATTAAGTTGCAAGCTGCATGATATTAGAAATATTTTATTTTAATTTTAGTGAAAAATAAATTAGATTAATTTCATTTATTGTTCCTAGAATTTTAAATAAATAAATGAATTAAAGAATTAATTAGAATTAAAGTATTGCTTTAATTTCTTTATTTAGAAAATTAATTAATTTGCATGAGAAAAGAAAAGAAAGAAAAATGATTTTTAATTATTGCATGTTAACTTATCCCTTTGTTAGAAAATTGGAAAAGAAAATAAAATTGCTTTTATTACTAAATTTAGGTTTTTGAAAAAAAAAAAGATATTCAACCTAAAATTTTAGTTTAAAAAGAGGAATAGGTCATTATTTTAGGATACACAGGAAACAGGTCAGGAATTTAGGTGAAGAAATTTATTGGAAGCTTGTTGAAAAGATTAGGGCTCTTCTACAAATTTCTTCCAGGAAAGCTATACCAGGTTGGGTGGCTTCTTTTGATTGTTGTTTTAAGAAAATATTTCTATCTTCTGAATGATGCGTGTGTTAAGATGATTGTCATATTCTGTCTGATTAATTCTGTTCTTAGCTAAAGTCCATACCCGAAGTTAATTTCTAGTTTAATGGAAAGAAGTTATTTCTGGGTGTTTGTGGATTAAATTTTGAGGAAATTGGGAAAAATTATTATGGCAAATTTTGCCAAGAATTTTGTTGAGCATGTAAATTACAAGATTTGGGAGGTATGGGATTTATCAGAGATATCATTCCCTTTTTGTTTGATTTTTGTTCCGGTATTTTAGCTATGGCAGTCTTTTAATTGTATCTCTGTGAAATTGTTATTTATTTTAAAAATAAATTTAATTATTAATTAAATTTATTGAATTATATAAGTTTAGGGGAAATTGTTTTATTTGTTCATTTTAATAAAAAAAAAAAACTTGATTGAGAAATAAATCTTATTGAAATTTTTTGGGATTTAAGTTTATTAATATAAGTTAGTTTTTTTAAATTTTTAAATATATATATATATATATGAAACTTTGGTAGCACGGCTATTGGCAGTAGCAGTACTACCAACGGTAGTACCTGCTACCGGAGGTAGTACCTGCTACTGGCAGTAGCATGGGCTACCGTGAGTAGCACGGTGGCATAGGGTTATTAAAATTTGCCTTCCCGAGTCCTTGCGGTACAGTTCGAAAACACAGTGTTTTCAATATCCATGCAAGGTATTAAAAATTGTTTTTAAATTGACATTTTAAATATATGAAATATGTATATATATAATTATATGTAAGTTAATTTTATTTTTTTTACATTATGATATTGGTATTATTTTTTTAATACTGTGGAATTTAAATTCTGAGTTGATAAATATATATTATGTAATATAATTATAAGTGAATTATTAATAAGTATTCATATAATTATATTATATGAAGATAATTTAATTTATAGTTATAAATATATTTTATGAATGAAATTAAATTATAGTTTGGTGTTTTGAGAAAAGCTTGTAAATTTTGAGATTTTATATTTATGCTTGAAAACATTAGGAGATTAATTTTTGTGTGAATGATTTAACCTTATTGGAAAAATGACAAATTGATTTATTTGTATTAATATAGTTGTAAATTTTTATTATCTGTAAATTCCTTATTTGCAAGTTATTTATGCTTTTGGCTATTGTAAGAAAAGATTGCCTGTATTAGGGTCTTGTATAAATGGTGTTTGCAGTCTAACTTAATTCCGTTGCAATTTGGGTTGAGCTGTCATTGTGTCTTATGTTATTATATCTCCTTGGTCAGGTGTTGTATAACCTTATTGATGTGAGCCATTGTGTGTTTTGTCCAAATGGTCAATCTTGGGTTAGTGATTGTGTATCTTTCACATGTGGTTTGTCAGGATTAGTTATGGTTGTCTGTTTCACCATAGAGTTCTCATAGAGAGACCTTTCCTATTAGTGTCATGTGAGAGAGAGTGGCTTTCGAGCGGAGGTCATGCCCGAAGTGGATGACAGGATAACCCGTCGATAATCAGTTAAGAAGTGATAACCTAATAATTGATTAGGGGGTGGGTAGAATAAATATTAATCAAGATAATGTACCTCGTGCATAGGTATAGTGCTTGTACAGGGCTCATAATGTTACAAGAAGGCCTGGAATGGAAAACTTACCACCTTGTCTTCACGAAAGGATTGGTAGGGTCCACATGAGACTTAGTTGGAGCTGGAAGCCAGGAGAGGTTACCAGGATAGAGAGTCGGGACTTAGGAGGCCTACCATGGTAACCATCAAGCTATGTGATGACACTCTCTCCTTAGAGTCACTAGTGTTTTGTGAGTTGAGTCACATGGATGTTTACGACGTCTTGTAGTTCTTTTGTACTTGTCTTACTTTTCTTGCTTGAGGGTTTTCTACTATCTCCTAGCACGGTGGGGTGGTTCCATTTCGGGATCACATGGTTGGGTGGTAGTGCCACTTCCCATCGGATGTTCTGGATTGTATCTTCGGGCGAGGAAAGGCTTCACTGGTGTTTCTTGGTCCGTGGTTCATGTACCAACTCATGTTCGTGATCATTGTTCAATTGAGACCTTGTGGTCATTGTATCAAACTTTTATGTAACCTTGATATTGTAACTTTGTAATCTGTGATATTATTGGAAGCCATGTATTTATGGATATTGTAATATTATGTCAGGGGAATGTATGTTAATTTAGTTTCTTTAATCTTATGTATAAATGATTTATGGAAAATTGAATGCATGGGAATACTTGATTCTTTCATTATGGAATTTAGATGTATGGTTAGTTTTAAACTTAAGCATTTACTTTATCTAATTAAATGGACAATTGGATTAACCATGGTGTTAATATAATCTACGATTAGTCTTCGTTGGTAACCCTTAGGAAATCATGTGTTAGTCTTTTGTTATGTTATTAGACATGCAATGGTTATAATTAATGCACTTAATCTTTAAAAAAAAAAAAAATCATCCTTTAGTTGCCTAGTTGTGTTGTTTTCCTTTAGGGTTCCTGGTGGGGCATTACACCTTTTAAATGTTTTTCATGTAATAAGATTGGTCATTTTGCATCTAGATGTCCTAAAAGGAATGCAAGGTTTGAGGAAAGAGTTAAGAAATCATTTAAGCCTAACCATAACATATATATATTCAAGAAAAGTAAACAATGCTACATAGTGGATGAGGAAGGAGTAAGTGATGACTCTGGGGATGAACCGACATAAGACTTTGTTAGTGGATCCGGCAATGGAAAGGAATGGGTGTTCTATGCTTTAAAGGAAGATGAACCAGAACTGGCTATCATGAATGAAGAAAAGGCCCTGGAATAAAAAGTTGAAGATAAGGATGAATGGGTAATTGATAAGGAAGAATGGGTAATTGATAGTGGATGCTCACATCATATGACTGGAGATAAAGGGAATTTTTTGTCCTTGAAAGAATACAATAGCGGTCAAGTCAGATTTGGAGATGACAAAGCATGTATGATAAAAGGTAGAGGTACTATTTCTCTAGATGGTAAGCATAATACTGATAATGTCTATTATGTAGAAGGTTTAAAGCATAATCTTTTAAGTGTTGGTCAATTGGTGGACAAGGGTTTCCAACTTCAGTTTAAAGATAGAAAATACAAAATCATTAACAAGAGTGGTTTGGAGATTGCAACCAATATTCAGACTGGAGGTAATATCTTTCACTCGAACACTGGTAATAAGACATGTTTGATTGCTCATATTGATGAGAGTTGGTAATGGCATAAGAGGTTGTGTCATGTTAATTTTGATTGTATTGTTAATATCAGTTCAACTAAGGCATTTAGAGATATACCTAAGATTATGAAGCCTCATAATCTGGTATGTAAGGAATGTCAATTGGGAAAGCAAGTTAGAACTTCTTTTAAGAGCATACATGATAAATCTAATGATGTACTTGATTTGATTTATACTGACTTATGTGGTCCAACAAGGACTAGAATATTTCAAGGTGATAGGTATTTCATGTTGATTATTGATGACTATTCTAGAATGATGTGGGTGACTTTTCTTAGGGATAAGTATGAAGTCTTTGATAAATTTAAGATCTTTAAAGCAAAGGTTGAAATAGAAAATGGATTGAAAATCAAATGTCTAAGATCAGATCAAGGTGCCGAGTTCACTTCTCATGAATTTAACAGTTATTGTGAGACAAATGGAATTAGGAGACAATTATCTGCACCTTGGACTCCTCAGCAAAATAGAGTAGTGGACAGAAAGAAAATAACCATTTTGGATGCAACAAGATCTATGGTGATGGAAGTCAAATTACCTCACATCTACTGGAGAGAAGCAGTGAGTACAATAGTCTACACATTCAACAAAGTTCACATCAGAGGTGAAGCCGGTAAGACCCCTTTTGAATTATGGTTTGGAAATACACCTACTGTTAAATATTTCAATTTTTTTGGAAGTAAATGTTATAACAAAAGAGATGATTCAATTGGAAAGTTTGATCCTAGATGTGATGAAGGGATATTTCTTGGTTATTCAATTCAAAGAAAAACATATATATGTTATAACAAAATATTGTAGAAAATTGTGGAGAGTGCTAATGTGAAAGGGGATGAGCAATACAGAAATCAATATATATCATATGATAGGGAACCGACAGTGGAAATGATCATAACCGAATCGGCAATGCCTCAACCGGTATAGGAAACTGAGACAGTTACACCGACATAATCAAAAAATTCAATTGTGACTGATGATCAGAGCAGTGAACCTAAAGTTCAGAAAACACCAAGGTATGTAAGGTTAAATCATTTTGAAGATCAAATCATTGGAGACAGGAACAAGGGACTTGTGACAAGATGAAGACTGGCAAATTAAGAGTTATGTCTTATTTCTCTAATTGAACCAACATATTTTATTGAAGACTATAAAGATAAACATTGGTTAAAGGCTATGGAAGATGAATTAGATCAGATAGAGAAAAATGAAACTTGGACTTTAGTTCCCTGGCCTAAAAATAAGAATGTTATTAGAACTAAATGGGTTTTTAGGAATAAACTGACTGAGGATGGTCAAGTTGTAAGAAACAAAGCTAGATTGGTTTGTAAAGGATATTCTCAAATGGAAGGAATTGATTATGGTGAAACATTTGCACTTATACCCAGAATTGAAGCTATTAGACTATTTCTTGCCTATGCAGCTTATAAGAACTATAAGGTTTATCAAATGGATGTTAAATGTTAATTTTTGAATGGTGAACTTGAGGAAGAAGTATAGATTGAGAAACCTAATGGATTTTCACTGACAAATGATAAAGATATGGTTTGTAGATTGAAGAAAGCTTTATATGGATTGAAACAAGCTCCTAGAGATTGGTATGCAAGGTTGGATAAATATCTTTTGAAGCCTGGTTTTACTAAAGGTAGTGCTAATAGTAATTTATATTATAAAATTACTGATGATGATATTTTGATTATCGAAGTATTTGTTGATGATATCATTTTTTGAGGAGAAGATAAATTGTGCATGGAATTTGCTAACAACATGAAGAATGAATTTGAAATGTCCATGATTGGTGAGATAAAAAATTTCTTAGGTTTTTAGATTACTCAAACTGACAAAGGCATCTTTATCTATCCAACTAAGTATCTGAGGGAATTGTTGAGGAAGTTTGGTATGGATAATTCCAAACCGGTAAGTACTCCTATGGTGACAAGTGAGAAATTATCTATCAAGGATACTTCTACACTGGTAAATCCGACAATGTATAAGTCTATGATTGGTGGTTTGTTATATCTAACTTATACTAGACCAGATATTATGAATGCAATAATTATTATTTCTAGATATCAAAATAATCCTAAAGAAAATCATGAATGTACAGTAAAGAGGATATTTTGGTATTTGCAAGGAACAACAAAATATGGCTTATGGTATTCTAGAAATGATGATTTCACTTTATGTGCATATACTGAATCAGATTGGGCAAGAGATACTAATGACAAGAAGAGAACTTTTGGCGGAGGTTTCTTTCTTGGAAAGAAACTGGTTTCATGGATCAGCAAAAAATAGTCATGCATTTCTTTATCTATTGCAAAAGTTGAATATGTTGTAGCAACAACTAATTGCACTCAAGTCTTGTGGATGAAGCAAATGTTAAAGGATATCGAGGTAAATTGTAGTGAACCGGTAGTTATCTACTATGATAACTCTACAGTTATTGACATGTCTAAGAATACGGTATTTCACACTAAGACTAAGCATATATCAATAAAGTATAACTTTCTGAAGGACAAGGTAGAAGCAAAGGAAGTCAAATTGGTTTATGTGAACACTAAAGATCAAATTGTAGATATATTCACTAAAGCACTATCTAAGGAATCATTTGAGTATTTGAGAGATAGGTTAGGGATTTCTGCCCCTCCGACAAAGACTTGATTGATGCAGTTTGTCATCAGTCTGACATGTATTATCAAAGATATTATTCATTTTGAAACTGATCAGTGGTGCTACTACTCAGGAGGAGTAGTTAGCTTTGAGATTCAAAGGTTTACATTATTGCTTTGATATTTGTGTCAGATTTCTGGCATTGATGTCAAAGGGGGAGAGATAGTGATGTGAAAAATAATTTCAGAAATTTACAGGGATATCATTCATAGGGGCAGAGTTATTGATATTCAGGAGACTATTGGTTGTCTTCCACAGGGGGAGACTTGTTTGGCATTTCTTGGTACTTAGATGTTTTTCACATCTAGTGTTTCCATCAATGCAAAAGGGGGAGATTGTTGGCATTATGGATGAATTTATTATGTCTTGCATTGATGTCTTGTCATTGATTTCTACACTAGCTGTTATGGTTGGTTATCGGTAGACAGGTTTTTGTTATCGATAGAAGATCTAGTGCTACCGATAGAAGAGACTATCTGTTGGACACTTCCGACATGTTTGGACCAATGGAGTATGTTTGATTTTATGTGTTGCATGTTCCTGGAGCATTTTTTGGTCAGTTGGTATTGACTTTGTGATTAGATGCTATCATACACTCTTGTAAACACTTATCGACATTAGTTTAAGGTTTAACCGATAGAGCTTTCATTGAGGAATCTTGATAGGGTGCATAAGTGGTATTGGTGCGGCTTCTACATGGATTTTAGGATGCTGAAGATGTTCTTTGACAATGCTTCAAACAACTTGAAGACATTTATTTAGCGTGGTGGACCGAGAATAGGTCTGGTGCCTATCTAGGTTATGGACCGATATCATGTTAACGTGTACTCTACACATTACAAAGATATTTCAGGATGTTCTATGGATTGGTTATTGTTGTTTTGGACTTAAGACGACATGGCATATCATTGTAATGTGGATTTATGTAATGATCTTATTATAATATCTTTTAGGTGGCTGACCTAATTGGTTTAGGCCTTAGGGTTGGTATAAAATGATGTAAGATCTCATTGTAGATCATAGAATGATAATGTGGAATAAGTGTGGTGGTCTTGAAATGCAATATCATATGCGAAGGAGATTTGGTCAATCATAGGTGATCGAATTGGGATTAAGGAAGAGGTCAAAGGCCTCCAGTATTGAGCTTAACCGAGACTGTAAGTAGGCATGGTAGATGCCATCTTTAGTAGTTCATTACTTAAGATTGTTGTCCATTTATCTTGAGGTGGTTATAACCTCTCTATAGTCAGTGAGACTCTTTTGTAATGAGCAGTATGCTCTGGGCAGTGTACCTTTCTACATGTGCAGGCCCCTCATTGTATCACATACTTTCTATAGAAGTATCATCTGAGTGTGGGTAGGCGTCCCACTGTGGTTTTTCCCATTTTGGGTTTTCCACGTACAAATCATGGTGTTATGTGGTATGGTTTCTTTGCATTGATTATCTATTTAATTGTTAGGTTGTATTGTTTATCGGTATATGTTTCTTCTTTATAGGTACTTAATCTGTTTAATGGTTATTAAGTGGATTAAATGATATAATTTGTTAACAACTGATTCACCCCCCCCCCCTCTCAATTGTTCACCGATTATCCTAACACGGTCAACTACTGAGAGGGGGGGGTGAATCAGTAGATAGAAAAACTGATAATAGCTTCACCAATCTCAAAATCAATCTCTCAAAGTAAAATTAGAACTATCAATGTAAAACCACTATCAAGATAAAAACTCATAAGATAAACTAGTTGACTGTTACAATAAATTAACAGTAAACAACTTCAAACTCATAAACATCCAAATACATTTTCATATGTCAACAAACTTCATTTCTCAATGCTTCCGGTTATCATGACTTATCAAAGTAGTTAAGTAAATCACCCATAAGAACATAACCACAAAAACATTAACCACTTGACACAAATAATTTTTGACGTGGAAAACCAAATGGGAAAAACCACGATGAGATGAGACTCACAAGATAACTATCTGAACTCTTCTGAAGTTCACCTTATTAGGAGCCTAACATGTTAAAGCTTTACAAAAAGTCTTGTTAACAATAGATCTTGTTAGGGACCACCTGGTTAATAGATTGACTACAATGCCTTGTTAAAAACAATACTCTATAAGGAGTAACCTCAATAGAGGAGTTGAAAATCCAAGCTAATGTATCATGTAATAACCCACCTTGTTTAACCCAACAAAATTTGACCATTCTTTTTTTTTTTGTTTAATTTAATCATTTGTGTTTGATTCAATCGCATACTCTGGGCATCCATCCATTAGGATTAGGCATTCATCCATCTGGGATGAGCATCTAATCATACGGGTTAGGCATCTATCCATACGGAGTAGGGGAGTTCATCTATCCAATACGGGATAGGCATCTACCCATACGGGGTAGGCATCTATCCAATTGGGATAGGAGGTGCTTTGGCCAAAGACTTAGACTCATCAGGACCATTCGGGTCCTAAGCCACTCACTAAGTACTACACTCTTCTAATAGGAGTGTACCGAGGTCACCGTCCTTAGGAGAAATCAAATAACATAATACAAGCTTGAATTCCGCCTCAAAATTTGGCTTAAAGCCTCGGGAAGTCAAGCGAATCCATACGGGATTCCTTCCGAGTATGTGTTGAATTACCTTTTTCCTTTTTATTACACTTATCTTTCAAGTTAGGATTCTTCTCAATCCATCTTCTTACCAAAACCTAGACCCCATCCACGAACGCCTAAGTACTAGGGACAACTCCATCCCAAGACTGCCTACATACCCATTTCGGCACGAGATCAAGGCGTAAAGTATGTAGTTCTATTTTCTACTCTATGGTTTGATGTAAACTGATTAGTGGGTCAACCCTTTCTAGGGTCAATGTCCCAGACAGTTTCTCTATGGTTGCTACCCACAATGGTAGCACTTAAGCAAAGGCTTGAGATGGCCTATTGCTTGTGGCCTAAAACAACTAGATCCTAATACCTATCATAAGCGTCACCCTTGACCAAATTGTCAATCGTCAACAACTCTTCAAGATTAAATCAATTTCATAAAAGCATTTCACTCAGTCAACCTTAAGGGGTTTACTATGGTTTAACTCAGGGGATGTAAAGATCATTTAAGGATTATCTTATTAGATTATCAATCCAAGGGGATTATCCGCCTCTTGGATTTTAACTTCCAAGTGTCCCTTATTACTCCCCGACGATTTATAGGGATGATGCCACAAACGTTGTTGATGCAGCTTTATTAGGCATTAAGTGCAGTAGTTCAACACGACATCATTACCCATAAGTGTGACCTAGAGGCACTGTATATACCGAACGCTACTAGGTTTTGGTTTTCTGACTTCCTTTATTTAGTTTTCTAACTAAGAAGCTATGAAAAATGTCATGCTTGAAAACAACTATGAATTGAATGTGTATAATTAGACATTGCAAAGCTTAATTAATTGAAACAACTACTTGATGAACCACGTGGAATAAAAACCATAACTAAATTATTTAATATTCAAAACTTGAAATATAACTTGCATAATAATGACAATTATGGAATTTGCATATTAATAATTAAACGTGTAACTTGCATGAAGATGAAGAAAATGCAAATAATGAAGCAAGGATAGTGTAAGTTACATGCAAGGTTAAGAAATGTGTTGATTTCTACCATGAAAATAATCACTTATAAAGTCACTAGTCCCAAAAATAGCAATTAGCTTAGACATTTGGTTCAAATCATATTAATATGAATTAATTGTTTTTAATGAGTCTAAAATGCCAACTAAGTGACCCAATGAATCTTAAATAGTTTGAAACAAATTCTAATTATAAATTTTGATATAATTTAATTTATAATTATAAATTAATTATAAATTTACTAAATTTCAAATTTACCTAAATTAAATTTTTATTAAACTAAAATTTGGATTAAAAAAAGTTAACAAAATTCAAGTTGCCATGAGTTTGAACTTTTTTGTAGTGGCTTTTAAAAGCCAAGTGGGAGTGGGGCCCACGGGTCCCATCACCACTACGGACCTGCGGGTATAGGTCCGCAGTGATGAGGGGACAGCCGTGGTCCCCTCCACTCCCTCTACGGGTACTGCCATAGCAGTGTCCGCAGGGGGTAGTGAGGAGTACCACTCCTCGACGGTGTAATAAACCACCCCCCCTGCATTGACCAACATTAATGCGAAGAATATTTTTCAATAACGCTGCGTATAACTTAAATATATTTTTTTTTTGTATTAAGTTTAAAATTTGCCATATATATATATATGGGTTTTTTTTTTCATTCCAATTTATTTAATAATATAAGAGAGAAATATGTAAAATGTTAATGTAATAAAAGAGAATAAGAATTTAATCACAGGGATGAGATAAAATAGAGAAATTAATTTGTTTCAGCCATATGCAGATAACTAAATTATCACAGAGATAAGCAAATGTTTAAATTTTGATTTCACAGAGATCATATCCAACAATTTTGCTCTTATACTGAGGTAAACAAAGCTTTCTTGAGAGATTTTCAAGAACTAATATTCATAGAGAGAGATTTATACTTTATTTCCACAGAGAATAATAAATACAGTGAAGTTTATACTTTATTACCAGACGTTTTATGTTCACAGAGAAGTAAGACTGCTCTTGAGGAATTAAGATTTATGATCAAATCTACATTCAGAGAGAGAAATGGGTTTTTTTTTACTCACAAGAAAAATATTTAAATAACTTCATATGCAGATGATCAAACTTGTATTCACATAGAGGTGAGTTTTTTCACAGGGAAGTAAGATTTAATGTAAGAAATAAGATTTACATTCAAATTCTCATTCCAGTATTGAATTTAAGAGAAGAATAATAAGGAACAAGATTCATACACAAGTGATTATCATTTAATCACACAGAGAAGAGTTTATTCTCAGAAAAAGTAATTAAATAAAGGAAATATGATTTTTTGCACAGATCTAGAAAATCTTTTTTTTTGGAAAAGCAAAAGCAAGATCTGATATTTTTTTCTAAAGAAAATTAAATAAATAATAAAGCTATCTTTTACATGCATTATATGAAAAGTACTTTTATCAATATTTATCCTTAAATAGAGAAAGATTTACAACCTAAATTTTTTTTATAAAGGAAGATCTAGAAGCTATATATTTTTTTTATAATACAAATTTCTCATATGTAAATGAGAGATGACAAAAGAAGAGAACTTGGCTTATCGAAGCTCGATGTTGAATCCTCTCCAATCTTCTAGCTATCTTCTTAGATCCTTCCTTGCAACTTGAGAGAAATCTTCAAGAACAATTTAACAATCCTACAACCAAAATGTAACTACCAAGGAAGATCCTACTACCAACAACAAGGAAATTTGGGAAATTTTCTTCAAAACGTAATCAACTCCCTCTTTTGAAAACTTGCATACAATATATAGGGAAAATCCCTTAATTCCACTATCTAGAGAAATTAATTAAGAATGAGATTCTTTTCCAATATTGGACCCATGCAAAATTGATTAATATCTTAGTGGAGGAGTTACATGCAAGGTATTGAAGATTCCTCTAGAAGCTTCTAATTCCTCCTACAACATGTGCCATAATTGGGAATAAAAAAAATTTAAAAAAATAATTCCTTTTGAATTATATTCTCCAAGTGTGTATGTGGGTCCATTATTTATTCTTTTATAATATTAATTCAATTATTTTCAATAGCTTAACCAAAAATATAATAGAATTGTATCAAATCAAAAAGTGATAAAGGAGGGTTGTGATAGATCACCTTGTTAGAGGATTTTAATAGTACCAAGCTTGCTAGAGCTTACCCGATTAGCGGTTTTTAATTCTGCTGTAATTGTTAGAAAACAACAGGAGTTTTTTGATTTGTCTAAATAGCACTACACTTTCTTGATCAAATCCTTTTCATGCTCCTATCTGCCTTTACTCAAATTGCAAATACATCATCTGGTTCAGCAACCACACACTCAACTGATCTTTGCCAACTCTGAAACTAAACAACTCATCGACCTTATAAACAAAGCAATTAGGTCGGTAACACAACAAAAACCTAATTCTCATAGAGATTACAAACAAGTCAGTTCAAGTATGACCGTTAGATTACATAGCAATCTATGCACATCAATCAAGAAAACCTCAATCTCTCCTTGAACACCACTTCATAGAACTCAGTAACTCATCACGTGTTTTGCATTATATACAATATACTTGCTCATTCCCTAGACAAAAACTGTTACATCAACTCGCCAAAATCACTTGAAATTGTCTTCATACAATAATCATATGTGTCATAGTCATTGTCGCTCATCATCAAATTGTAAACCAATATAACCAATTCACCAAACTTAATCGGTTAGGGTTTAGAAAAAAAAAATAGGTAGGGTTTATCAGTTACCGATTCAACTCTCCAATATATAGTGATACTAGTTCACCTCACAAATTCTTCCTACTAGTTATAGTTTCCTTCACCATCTCATCCTACCAATTACAAAACAATATTACAACAATATCAACAATATCATTACCAGTTAATTGACATCAATGACAACATAACATATCATTAATGCAATCTTCATGGAAATGCCAATAGATTCATGCCCCACTCTCAGTAGTTACCAGATCCTCATAATAACAATTGGTATCAGAGCACTAGGTCATCTTTGTGGAGAAGCCTAACCACTTGAGGTAAAGATCCAAGATGATGAAGAAGGAGGGTCCTAAGTTCACAAAAGATAACTATAGAATCTGGAGGGATAGGATGAAGATCTACATCAAAGGAATGGTGCCATAGTTATGGGAGCATGTTGTTAATCAGTATTCACCTCCTATCAGTACTCTGATTGCAGATCAGCTTAAGGAACAACAAGAGAATATTCAAGCATTGGAAGCCATTGTAAGTACTCTTTCTGATTTTGAGTATATTGATGTTCATGTTTTAGAAATCACTTATGATGTTTGGGAAAACTTGAATTTGATTTATGGTGGAGATGAGCATGTGTAAAAAGCTAAAGAAGAAAGCCTAAGAGGCAAGTTTGATGACATGAAGATGATGGAAGGTGAAAACATCACCCAGTACAGACAGAGGATAAAAGAAGTAATTGGAGGAATAAAAAGTGTTGGTGGAGCCATAACAGAAGACACAGTGGTAAGTAAAATGCTTAGAACCTTATTGCCTGCTTATGCTATTAGAGTATCTTCTATCCAAGAATTGATGTCAGCAGCAAAGATAAAGTTATAGTTTATTCTTTGATAAGCAAGCTTACTTCTTTTGAGTTGAATAGCTTTGACAATAGTGTATCTAAAGTAGAATTTTCTTTCAAAGCATCAATATCTAATGCACCGGTAAGAAAAGAAAGAATGAATATAGGTCAAGTCATCATGGTGGTGGTAATGAAGAAATAGACGGTGATCATAACCTGATGGATTTTGAGGCTTTATTGGCAAAGAAACTTTATAGAGACACCGATAAGCACAAAGGCAAGCTTCCTCTTAAGTGTTTCTCATGTAACAAAATAGGACATATTTCTACTAATTATCCTAACAATGATCATAAGGATAGGTTTAGAACTTTTAAGGGGAAAGGTAAGAAACAATATTATGCTGCAGTTGATGAAGGTGTTACCGATGTGGAATCAGAGGATGAAGATAATGAGGAAATTGTTTTTGTAGAAGTTAAGGAATATCTCTCTGACAAGAAAGATTTAGTGTCTCATATTGACAACAATGATGAGTGGGTCATTGATAGTGGTTGGTCACATCACATGATCGGTGACAAGAATAAGTTCATCTCACTTGATTAATTTGATGGTGGAGTAGTGATATTTGGCAACAATACACCATGTTTGGGGAAAGGTAAAGGTTCTGTAGTCACATAAATCTGTCCATTTTAATTAAATGAATATTTCGTATTTATTTGATTAAAAATCCACTAGCCACCAGTTAATTAAATTAATATTTAATTAATTCATCCCCAAACATTCTTCTATTAATTAAATAAATTATTTAATTTATTTTAATTAATTCATTAAATCCAATTCAAATCAATTAATTAAATAAAATCAATTTATTTAATTAAAATCCCTTTTCCTCTTTTAAATAAATTAAATAAAACATTTATTTAAATCATTATCTCCACCCCACTTGCATTTTCCTACAAATGCAACTTGCACACATTTTGAAATAAATGAATTTTTATTTTAATAAAATCCTATTTTCCCTCACCCACCAAATCCACTTGCAAAATCTAATCCCCTTCTAGATTCTTCTAACCCTTTCCTAATTAGCCTAATCCATCCCCTAAATATTGTCACATTCCTAAGCAAAGGGAAGTCACTTCTCAAATGGCCCAAAGTCTTGGATAACCATTGAAGGTTTTCAACCTTCAACCAACAAAAACCCCAAAGTCTTTGAAAACCATTGAAGGCTTCCAACTTTCAACCACTTAATCCCCCAAAGTCTTCAATAACCATTAATGGTTAAATTCAACTCTCCCACATGGTTAAAACATTTGTTTTGACTCAACCTCTATCCAACCCAAGGGTCTCATCAAGCATTTAATGCTTTGACCATGATTATCTCTTAATCATTTGCACAAAGGTTTATCCTTGGATTAACTCCTAATCCAGTGGGTAATCCTAATTTAGGCTTGACCCTTAGTCTTTAGATAACCATGAGGTCTTCTCAGGCCTTTAATGCCTCCAACCTCTTCTTTCAATCCAACCCTATGTTGACACTTGTCACCATTTCATTGGTGCAAATTGTGCACATGGATCCCCAACTTTCAAGCTTGACCCTTGATTAAACCTTTCAATCCTGGCCATCCATTGCTCCATTTTTCCTATAAATAGAGCCCATTCCTTCATAATCTAGATCCTGAAAACTTGTATGCATTTAGACTATAGCCATTTTAGAGAGCATTTAGCATAGCATAACTAAATCTTGTCTTTTTGGTTAAATATTGTCATTTTAGCATTAAAATAGCTTTTCATTTCATGTTTGGAGCTATTCTACAATCTCAATCCTCCATAAGCATCCATAGTGCAAAAAGCTGCTGAGAGCTACACTATTTTGGAACTTGGAGAGGAGAGGAACAAGGGAGAAAGAGCTAATATCATGTTAAGAGATAGTTGGAGATATCTCATTGTCTTACTTCTTTAGTTAGATTCATTAACATGTTTTTAGTGTCTCCTTTGGAATGCCTTCGTATGTTTTGGTTTTTGATTGATTAACTCTAACATCTTGTGTGATTTTGTGTTGTTTGATCAAGAACTAACCTTGTGCCATTTAGGAGGGCATCATTTGGTGAACCCGACGTGAATCGAACACGCAACCTTCTGATTGATTTTTTTGAAATTAACATTTTTCTTGTTGAAATTGCCACACAGGTCGCGCTTCGGCGCTATTAAACGCGTTTTAGCGCTGTTGCAAAATTTCTTTTAGCGCTATTGATCATAAGATAGCGCTATTGAAAATGTTCCAGCGCTATTGACAACATTTCAGCGCTATTGTCCCAGTTTAAGCGCTATTGACACACTTCCAGCGCTTTTGTCCTCTCGGATTTATTTCTTCTTTCAGCGCTACAGTGTAAAATAGCGCTTCTGATACCTCAGACTAGCGCTTTTGTATCAATTAGCGCTTTTGTATAAAAAGCAGAATAGCGCTATTGTGACAGGGTGTTGTCCAATTCGCTTTGTAACCAAGAATCAAAATTTAGGCTTGTATAAGCCCACACTAACGTTTGGCCATTTACCAAGTGCAGGTTCTAATCTTGTTGTGTGCAGGGGGAGGAGTTAGTAGACGCCATAAAATCTTTTCTTTTTACTTTCTTTAAAAAGTTGGTTAAAAAGAATTCATTTTCCTTTTTGCACAAAATTAAAAATCAAACCTCACATTTTACTTTGAAGTGCATAAAACGAACCTAACACTTGTTTTTGGTGCTTAAAAAGAACACTCACCTTTCTTTGCAAAATAAAAAGAACAACAAACTCAAAAGTTTTGCTTTCATTGCAAGTTAGGGATACATTTTTGTTTTGGTGCTTAAAATTAATCCACTTGTCTTTATTTTTGGCAAAAACAAAAATTTTCCTTCAAAGCAAAACGTGTTTTTCATTAAGTTGACCAGGATTTCTCAATTCTAGATTACAAAACATATTGCTTTGAAGCTAAAAATGAACACCATGGCTATTGGAGCAACATCTCCAAATAGTTAAATCACATTGCAAATGCTGGACTAAAAAGAACAAGTGTTTTTCGTATTTGGCACGCTTGTGCAAAACAGTCAGTCGAGTGGACCTACTTCTAACACACACTATCCTCTCCCTTGGCTCTCGTGGTCCTAGGTGCAAGAGAAAAGTGTTAGTAACACTCAAATTTTATCTTTTTAAGAGAGGCCTGCCAAGGGATCGATACTCTTGGGAACGACCTTGAGCGATAAATCCTTCGAGCCGCTATAGAAATCAGGTGAGAGCGAAAGCTGTAGCCTTGGGTATAGCTGTTCCTATAGTGTAACTGGCCGAAAGGACAAATGGGCCCCACCACCAGTTACAAGGCTCTTAAGTGAGTCACTGCAGAATGAACTTATGTCCAAAGCCATCGAACATGACTAAACACCTTTAAGTAGTAGCCCACCTGTTCTATTGATTGAGGATATTTGAGGTATAATTTAGTGCAAGAGCATAGATGGTTTTGCTCCCAAGATACTCACCATACATATTTCCTTGAGTAGAAACATAGCTTTTTGAAAAGTCACTTGTGGCTTGATAAAAGTGGTGACTCCCCCATCATAGGGATCATCTATTTGTTATGCTCGTGCAAGACTTAGTATATCACATCCTTACCTGCCACGGTGGGATTCATAAGGTATGTAGTACCAAAGTCGAAGAAATATCAAGATGTGGGCTAAATTTATCACAACTGGCCATTTGACCTTAGGGATAAAGAGTGTTTGAAGTGTGTTCGTTTTACAGACCTAGTGCAAATTGAGCCGACTTCAGGCTTTGGAATTACACCTTAAAATAAATCTAAAGGAAGGGTCAGAAACAAGTCCAAGGATTGGGTTGATCTAGACCCATACTCATTTGTGCCTTTGAGGCTACAATCTTGTGTTTGTGTGCTTGCTTTGTTTTCTTGTCAAAGAAAAATCAGAAAATCAATCCCAAAAACAAAGTATTCATCCAACATCTGTCAACACAACCAAAAACATCAAAAACAAGGTACAAACAAACAAAGAATCACATTTTATGACCATTCTTCACATCTTGCGAAAGAAGAAGTGTCATCAGAATATCACCTTGAAAAGGAGACCACTAAGCTCAAAGACTTTGATCAAAAGGAGGAAATTCTTCTATATCAATCGACAAATCTTTGTCTCCCATAGAGTCTTTCTACATCGCATGCGTCTATACCTTCAAGGTAAAACAAACGAGTTTGATTCAGAATCATTGAACCGCAGAGCTTTTATGCAATATAGAGCTTTGAGTTATCACAAAAATCAAGGAGGAAAGATTAATCCCAACTTCTTCCCAAACATCTGTATCACCTACAACACAGCTCGAGAAGTGCCACCAACGCTTGAAAGGGAAGAGATAGAGTTTGTCCCATTTGTAACACAAAGTTTTTATTGAAGTTGAAAACATTTTCATCCATCATCTCACTCATACATCATCACTTCATCATCAATCCGTCCCAATTCTCAAAACATTAAGAGGTTCTTGTCACAAGATTCCTTTTTAGATATTGCTTGAAATCAAACACATCACATCACTTTTTAGATTGTTTCTACATCTAGGATAAGCTCATCCTAAGAGACACATCTACGCAGGTTAAAACTAGTTCATGAGTGAATCCTCTCATTGCTAGGTAGTCAAAATCTGTAACACATCTCAGATTTCTCTACACCTTATCACATCAAATCTTATCAAAACAAACAAGCAATTCAAAGAAGGAATTTCGGTTACATCTACCTTAAAGTGCTAGAGATCCCCATACAACACAAATCACCAATCATCAATCTTTCATTTCATCACCAACTCATCATCATCTTCAATCAACTTCAAAACAAACTTGCAAACAAAATGGCTCAAACCCGATCACGATCAAGGCAGCGAGAAATAGAAATTGAGGAAGAAGAGGACAACCTCAATGAATTTCAAGAAGCACTTGGAGGAAATGTGAATGACGAAAACCCAAGTACTCCCACTCCTTCAACAATCGAAAGGGTTCAGCATAACCCTCATTTTAACAGATTATTTGATGAAATACTAAGGAGCAATGCGGATGCTCACTTTTTAAGACTCGCTCAAGAAGGAGCCAAACTCCCCTCTGACTTTGATCTTGCCCAATTAAGACAAGCATCAGAAAGACAAAGTCGCCATGAGGAGGAAAGAGGTAGAAATCACATCAGATATAACATCCCTCGAGGTAACCCACCACCTCCTCCTCCAAATGAAATGGAGATGTTGCGGCAACAAGTCGAGAATCTCGCCCAACAACTTCATAGTGGTGTTAAGACCAATCAATTCTCACTTAACGACATCTGTCCCTATCCGTTTGATAGGATTCTCTATATGCCACCCTTTCCACGCGGGTTCGAAACACCAAAATTCGAAAAATATAGAGGAAAGGGAGATCCCCGTGATCATGTCCGAGAATTTCATTCCGCTTGTCTCGAAGTCGCATATGAAGACACATACTTAATGCGCCTTTTTCCCCAAAGCTTGGGAGGAACAACCACATCATGGTTTTCCCGACTACCAGGTGGCATAAGAACATTTGAGGAACTCATCCAGAAGTTCCTATCTCATTACTCTTATAATATTGAACGCGACATCACCATGGCTGATCTATGCAACACCAAACAAAAACCAGGTGAATTATTCTCAGTATTCCTGCAACGATGGCGCCAAATGTCTAGCAGACGTTCTCTTCAGTTACCTGAACGAGAACTAGTGGAAATTTTCATTTCCAACTTAAACGAAGAAATGGAATTTCACCTGGATGTCAAAGATACCGATTCTTTTAACGATATGATCACCAAAGGTATAAAATGTGAAAGGGCACTCATCAAAAAAGGACTCATCAAAATCTTTAATGAACCAAAAGATGGTCCTCGCTCGCGCTTCAATAGCGATAAACCAAACTTCTGGAACAAGAATAAGAATATCGTCAACGATGGGGTTGTGGATGCTCGAACTATCCAAATGCACAACCTGTGGTTCGGTTTGCAGGACAAAACCCTCCACCTCAGAATAACACAAATGTTCCTCTTAATCAAAGTCGCATCACATCTCATGATGAACCAAGACCTCGTCCACAAAAACAAAAACGCACATACACTCCCTTAGGGGAACCCATTGAAATAGTGTTGCGACAACTCCTCTCTCAAAATTTGGTCACTCTACCTAAGCTATCAAACTATGAGCCTCAGGTCAAACCGGCATGGTGGAGAGATACTGAACATTGTGAATTCCATCAAGGAAGAGGACACAAGACAAGTAATTGTCATCGATTGAAAGATCTCATTCAGGATCTTATTGACCGAGGAGAAATTGAAATTGAAGGGCATGACCCAAAAACAACCAATAATGATCATCAGATGTTCAAAAATCCACTTCCATCGCAAGATCAAAGGGGTCCTTCCACGTCCAGACGAGGTCCTGATACCACTAATTATACGCAAGCTGCGTATAATTACACTGTCAATCACCTATATGATGCCAATGAACAAATTGCAACTATCACCTTCAAAAATCCCACCTCCAATTGCAATGTTGTTACACGTCATGGAAAGGTCACCATCAAGGCAGCTCCTCAAGGCACCACCTCCATCCCAAAGTAGTACAATCTTGTGGAACAATTAGACAAAACACCTGCACTTATATCCATTTTAGAGCTATTACGCCTGTCACCATCTCATAAAACTATCTTGGATCAAGCACTCCAAGAGGCGTCAGTCCCTGCAAACTTGAATACAGACCAATTTCAAGCCATGGTTGGAAATCTAAAGTCATCACCTTGTCTCACTTTTTCCGAAAGTGACAACTCTTCATTCCAACAACCTCATAACGCCTCACTCCACATTGAAGGCTTTGTCAACCAACACAGGATCAAGCGAGTCTTGATCGATAATGGAGCAGGCCTAAACATTTGTACACTACAATTGGTCACAGCATTGGGATATGCAATAGAATCAGTGGATCCTCGCAAGAAGATCACCATCAAGGCCTATGATGATGCAAAGCGGTCATCCAAAGGAGTTGTGGTACTCCCAATCCGAGTGGGCCCCGTGGTAAAGCACATCATTTGTCAAGTTCTGGACCTTCCTCTGCCATATAATCTATTATTAGGGAGACCTTGGATACATGCCATGCAAGCTGTTCCATCTACCTACCATCAATGTATCAAGTTCCCACATAACGGTACAGAGATCACAATCCTGGGCGATGCAAATCCCTTTGCATTTTGCCATAATATCAGCCATCAACCAGAAATTACTGTTCCTAATAATAGGGAAGCCATTTCCTCCACATCATATGTAAATCCCACCTCTCTTGCCAGTTCGGACACCCCTATACCCAAGCAAGAAAAGCTTAAGATGAAAGTAGCAGAGGAAGGTCCGGGAGAATACAACTTGAGTCAGCTCTTTTGTGTGGGACAAATGCCCACTTCTCCTAGAACACATGGTAAGCCACAACAGTTACTCCAGCAACCACTAATCACACCAGCATGTGCCTTGATGCCTTTCATCCTTGGAAAGAGTCAAGAGGAAGAGACACAAGATGAGGACCTAGCTGACTGGATCTATAAAGATCCCATCACCACTGACAAACCGCAAGTTACACTTCCTACGGAACAATATGGCAAAGGCCTCCTCATTATGCAAAGAATGGGATATGATGGTCAGAGTGCTTTGGGATCCTGCAAACAAGGACGACATGAACCGCTGCTGCCAGAGTTCAAGCCCAAAGGTAATACAGGCCTAGGTTTTGAAAAAGAGATCCTTCCTAAACTCAGATTCAAAGGAAAACCTAGCAAACCATATTGCCCACCTACTGCAAAGAGGACACCTTTCATAATCAAAGCACCATCAAACACTATCCCCACTGCCCCATCGAGGCTCACAACCCCACCGCAACCATCACCAGTGCCAAACATACCACCAATCGCACCAGTAATCCCATCAATAACACCAATAGCAGCAGCAACTATCTCCAAACCCGCAGCGACATCTATGGCACCAGTAGTTCCAGCAAAAGCCACTGAGTCACCATTACCAATACTTCCAGTGACAGATCCTTTAAATCCCATCACGGTTCCTACAGCACCGATCACTACAAAGATACATAAACCAATCACACCTGCCGTGTTCAACTCCAAAGACATCCCAGTATGGTATAGCAATCGGATGCTGGAAAGTGATTCAGAGACCGACTCACATGAGTGGGAATTTGATTCAGTGCAACTTAACACTTCAGATGAGGAAGACACATCACCACCTCCGCCCCGCAAAGACATCCCTGTTTACGGAGAAGCACAGATAAAGACCACTTGGGTACCTGAGCTGGAAACATCTTCCACAGACCCTATGTCTCATCCTACGCCTGATTCTGACAAGGAGAGTACCATTAACGACCTTCACCATAATGTCTTAACCCTCACTGATACCTCTAACGCACTTAACTTAATCGATGAAGTAATGCCCATTATCCACCCTGAACTCATCGAATGGAACCAACCAAATCCCCCATGTCTTGACCTCTTCCAGAACGATGAGGCTATCATTGACTTTTTGGAATTAAGGGATAATCTACCAAGCGGGGATCACAAAGATGGATTCGCCATTGAACTTAATAGCGCAGCATACTTCGGGGTGGATGCCAAACCCTTCAGCTGCAAAAATATAATAATAAAACATGGATCTTCCAGTGAAAACCACACTGTGGCACTGTTTGATCCGACAAAAGTAAAAAGAAAGAGCGTATCCAATGGTGAAAACCTCTCTGAGGCACTTGAGGATGAAGGGTTTGACATTCTCCCTGCTAGTACACAACAGGAATGATCGACGATTCTCATTGAGGAGACTAAAGAATACAATGTGGGGACTCCTGAAAACCCTCATATCATACATCTGGCATCTCTTCTCACTCCAGAGGAACAGCCTAAGTTTATAGAGTTCTTCCAGAAGCGTCAGATCAACTTTGCATGGTCATATGCAGACATGCCTGGGCTTGATCCTGATTTAGTCATGCATCACCTCACCGTAGTAGAAGGAGCCAAACCTGTCAAGCAGAAGCTTCGTAAGATGCATCCCCAGATTGCAGTGCTAGTCAAAACAGAACTCAAGAAACTCCTAGATGTTGGTTTCATTAGACCAATTGATTATGCAGAATGGATCTCCAACATCGTGCCAGTTGGCAAACCAAAAGGGGGCATCCGCATTTGTACTGACTTCAGAGATCTGAATAAGGCATGTCCTAAGGATGACTTCCCCCTTCCAAATATTGACATCATAGTGGATCTAACAGCAGGACATGCCATGCTTTCACTCATGGATGGCTTTTCAGGATACAATCAAATAAAGATCGCACCAGAGGATCAACATAAGACAGCCTTCACATGTCCATGGGGCACATATTGCTGGAATGTAATGCCTTTTGGTCTAAAAAATGCAGGAGCGACCTATCAAAGAGCAATGACCACCATCTTCCATGACATGATGCATACTATGATGGAAGATTATGTGGATGATTTACTAGCAAAATCACTCACAAGAGAAGGACATCTCCATATCTTAGATCAAATCTTTGATAGACTGGAACAATATCATGTTCGACTCAACCCAAAGAAATGTGTCTTCGGAGTGACCTCCGGGAAGCTTCTAGGATACATTGTCTCAAGCAAAGGCATTGAGGTCGATCCAGCAAAGGTTAAAGCAATCATGGACATGCCACCTCCAAAGAATATCAGTTAGCTAAGGACATTACAAGGGCGGCTTCAATCCATCCGAAGATTCATTGCACAATTGGCTGATAAATGTCACCCATTCACACACCTACTACACAAGAACATCCTCTTTCAATGGGATGACAAATGCCAGCAAGCATTTCAGGAACTTAAAGATTATCTCATGAATCCACCATTGTTGATGCCACCAGATCCAAGTAGACCGTTGTTACTCTATATCTCAGCAACAAGTACAGCATTGGGTGTACTACTAGCACAACATAATGCAGAAGGTAAAGAGTGTGCTGTATACTACATCTCTCGCACACTGGTTGGCTATGAACTCAATTACACACCTATTGAGCGAGCTTGCCTAGCAGTAATCTTAGCAGCCACAAAATTAAGACACTATCTATTAACACACAAGGTACAACTCATTGCAAAGATTGATCCACTCAAGTATTTACTCAGCAAAGCAGCATTGACAGGTCGCTTGGCCAAATGGGTAATGATTCTAAGTGAATTTGACATCGAGTATGTGGACCGTAAAGCTATCAAAGGGCAGGTCATTGCAGATCAGTTGGCCGATGCACCACTCATAGGCGATCATCCTCTCATTTCCAATTTTCCAGATGAAGAGATATTCATGATCACAACAGCACAACCATGGAAGCTATATTTTGATGGGTCATACACTAGGCACGGCTCGGGGGCAGGCATTCTGTTTATCACACCTCAAGGTGATAGCATCCCGAAGTCTTACAGGCTCACATTTCCATGCACAAACAACATAGCCGAGTATGAGGCCCTGATCATAGGACTCAGGTTAGTCGTACAATGGAAATTACAAGAACTACAAGTATATGGCGACTCGCAACTGGTCATTCGACAAGCAACAGATGAATATCAGACCAAAGATGATAAACTCATGCCATACAAGCAAATTGTGGACACTCTAAAGACATCATTTACTACTATCACTTTTGAGCAGATACCAAGAGATCAGAATCGAGCTGCTGACGCTATGGCTACCATCGCATCTCTCCTAGATCTTCCACAAAATTCAACACGCTACGAGTTCTTGGTAGAACAGCTTTGGATCCCCGCTTATGATATCCCTGAATCTGAAATGATATGTCGCCTTGTTGGTTCCGAATCCCCATGGTACGGTGAGTTCTACACCTATCTTCGCGATCATACCCTTCCTCCCAACCAATCAAATAACCAACGTAAAACCTTCATTCGCCAAACTGCTCGATATACCATTATTGCCGAAACCCTATACCGACGTAGTCTTGATGGTACTCTCCTTCGATGTCTGGAACAAGATGAGATAACAAAGGCTTTGGAAGAGGTACATGAAGGAATTTGCGGAACTCACTCAAGTGGTCCATCACTAGCCAAGAAGATCATGCGAGTTGGATACTATTGGCCATCTATGGAAAAGGATTCCTACTATTTTGTCAGGAAATGCAAGAAATGTCAAGTTCATGGCGACCTGATACATGCACCGGCCCAGGAACTGCAACCAATCACGACACCATGGCCTTTCTATCAATGGGGCCTTGACCTTGTGGGTAAGATTCATCCATCTTCATCCAATGGCCATAAATTCATTATTACCGCCACCGAATATTTCACCAAGTGGATCGAAGCTGTTCCACTTACCCAAGTCACCGGCAAGCAGATCGCCTCATTCATCCTCAATTACATCATCTGCTGGTATGGTGTACCCATGTCCATTGTCACAGATAATGGTCTCCCTTTCAAAAATCAGGATGTCCGTGAACTTTGTGAGAAATTTCATATCCAACACCGCTTTTCCACTCCCTATTACCCACAAGGCAATGGTCAGGCCGAAGCGTCCAATAAAAACATATTAAGAATCCTAAAGAAGACAGTCAATGATGCCGGCCGTGATTGGCATGTTCAATTGAATCCAGCATTATGGGCATATCGAACTAGCATTCGAACCCCTACAGGTGCAACTCCTTATTCATTGGTCTATGGTGCAGAAGCTATCTTACCTATTGAGGTCGAGATACCGTCACTACGGGTTTCCTTGCACAATCTCATTGATGATGAAGCATACAGAGTCTCACGCCTTCAGGACTTAGAGTTACTTGATGAGAAACGACAAGCTGCATACAATCACCTCAAAGCCTATCAGCAACGCATGAGTAGAAGTTACAATCACCGAGTTAGATCTCGTACATTTGAGGTAGGTGATCTTGTTCTTCGAGAAAATCCTCACAACCAACCAAATAGAGAACATCAAGGCAAGTTTGAATCAAACTGGCTGGGCCCATATGTTGTCACTGCTGTGTTCGGATCCAGGGCATATCAGTTGGCTACACCAGAAGGAGAACCGCTCGTAGATCCAATCAATAGCATGCACCTCAAACGGTTTTATACCTAAGGTATACAGAGCATCAGGCTCCCCTACATATCAAGAAAATATCAAAAACATTCAAAAAATGTCCTGAAGAAAATACAAAAACATTCAAAAAAAGTAAAGAAAAATCATGCATCCAAACGGTGAACAAACACTCCGGTGGCACCTTGGGTAAGTACGGTGGTGAAAACCTGGCAAACAGGCGCCACTCGTAAAAACAATGGCTCCAGTATCTTTCAGGCTCGTTGCGATCACATTCATGCACACACACATCCATCCATCCAAACTATGGCTTGTTATTTGATCTGCAATTAAGAAAGTACTCCACGCGTCTAGCATCCCACCTTTTCATAGTCCAGTCTACAAACTGGGGGCAATACCCTTACCCTCGTGATAGAAGTGGATTCTACATTGTCTTATGATTCATTAAGTTCTTCATTCAAAGCAATCATCAAAATACCAAAAACATTCAAAAATGTCTCAACACAAAATCCAAAAAAAAAAAAAAAAAAAACATGCAAAAATGTCTCAACACAAAAATACCAAAAACATTCAAAAATGTCTCAACACAAAATCCAAAAACATTCAAAAATATCTCGCAAAAATACCAAAAACATTCAAAACAATTCAAAATCCAAAAACATCGGAAAACCCATCAAAAATCACACAAAAACATGGCAACACCTTGTACATATTCATCCGATTAGATGCAAAACAAACATTGACAAACTACTCACACAATGACCATTTACCAATCAAACCAAAACAATCAACATCAACAATCCAAACCTGTCTTTAACCAAGGATGTATCCTTCCTTACCAAAACAAAGACAAGATGACGTTTTCTTTGACAAGAAAATTATGTTAAGCTATCAAATACTTGGTTGATTTGTGAGTACAATCGTTTGTTTATCTGTATCGAGATCTTTTCAGCATTGTTTTGTTTTGTTTGCGCATCATTTCCGATGAAGTTTTGGGGCATGTACTAATGGTGTCTACGTGGGAAGTTCACTAAGCTACGTAATCTTATGCAAAATGCAGTCATAGATCACTACGGCTTGCTGACTACAGCGTATACCTCGACCATATGAGCATGAACCATTACCAAGGATCCTTATTCTTTATTCTTTATGTATATATATACTGTTTGGTTGTAGGTACAATGCTCATTCTTTGGTTCCTCTTCCTCCAAATTGGATAAAGGTTTTATTCTCTTAGTACGGTATGCACTTGTCTCAGGATCTGATCAGCCTAAGGTCAAGGAGGACGATCCAAGTCATGCACGAAAGGAGATAATCCTTGTCTGTTCCGCAAGCAATACTCTGGTCGACTTGACCCTTATATCAAGTCGTTTGTATTAACTTGCTATATTAAAATCCATGAAAGAAATACTCAGGTCATCTTGAATTATTGTGTCAAGATGCTTGTATTCTCTTCCAACAATTTTAAACTCAATGATGAAAATAGAGCACTATGGATCGTCATTTCACCTCATCTGTTTATATCTTGCATTTTGTTGCATATCACCCATCCACTCATTCATTCATATATAGGCTTTTACATGCACAAATGACTAATAAAAAACCGGTCTTGGATACAATCACAACCGAGTACTCTGATACATCATCAATGCATCATACAAAGTCTTAAAAACCTTGCATTCCTCATGATCATATCATCCTTGCATTTAGGTGCATCTTGCATTACGTCCATTCATGTCATTTTTCAAAAACATTGCATATAGTTCATTATTGACATTAGTTCTCATTAACAAAATCATTTTCATCAATCATAAATAATTAGATTCATTCATGGGATCAAATTGTCTTTGGTTGTATTGCATCATTTAATAAGCATTCATTTCATATCAATTATCCATTATCATTTTTTTAACCTTTTCACCATTTATCATTTGCATACATTTCTTTATAGTAAAAAGATGCATTCATTCATTACTAAGTATCTTTTTATGCTCATTGTAAGATTCATTCACATTGCATTCATTATCATTACATTTAGGTGCAGTTATTATACTCATTAGTTATAGTATCATCCCATTATCATTTGTACTTACAAACATATTTTAAACGCATTTTAGATTCATAAGACCATTTGTTTACAAAACATTGGTTCATACCATTTCATATATCCATTATACGTATGCATTCATTTAAAACACATTATCATATAAACACTTGTACTTTACATTTGTTTATCCATCTGCATTCATTTAGACATTATCATATAAACACTTGTACTTTACATTTGTTTATCCATCTGCATTCATTTAGGCATCATCATATAAACACTTGTACTTTACATTTGTTTATCCATCTGCATTCATTTAGGCATCATCATATAAACATTTGTACTTTACATTTTGTTTATCCATATTACATTCATCTAAAAACACATCTAGATGCATATTTATACATATATATCATTCATTCAAAACCATTGCATTGACATCATCACATAAATCATCTTATCATTGCATCGCAATAGGAAACACCATCAAAATCCTGTTCATAAAATCCAGCATAAGCATATATCATCATGGCATTCCATACATAAAGCATTACATCATAAACTCATCATAAAAAAACATACATCATACACATATAAACCTGCATTCATATGTCAGTATCTCACATCATAACTCATCATAAAAACATGCATAAAAGAAACATCTCATCAAATGCATCCATGAACACATATACCTCTAAGCAATAAATCATCATCATGCATAAGCGTCCATACATAATCAAATGCATCTCATCACAATTTGGGATCTCCTCATATATATCATCTCATATATCAGAGTACAATGAAGTCTACAAAATCGGCTACCAAAGAGCCATCCAAGATACAGTCCGAAAAAAATAGACAATGATACAATACATCTATGCAAAAATGCTCTCTCAAATGCCGCTCTGGCCAGATGCTGTACCTGCCCCACCCCTACCTACTCCACCACTGGTACCGGCACCACCTGATCCATCTCTCCGTGGAGGCCTCATCGAACCCCCACTCCCTCCTGCATCCCCTGATCTCTCCTGCCGTAGAGGACCCATCACAGCCCCACTGCTCTGCATCCTCTGCGATCGCTCGGATCTGGCTTGCCGCATCTGGGTATAACTGAGAGCTCGCTGGCTGATCGGTACCACCTGCTCATATAACCCCCGCCAGTACTCTATCTCCGCCTGAGCCCGTCGCATCTCCCTCATAATCTCCCCTGACGGCCCCTGTGCACCAGTCCGCACTCTCTCCTGCAGCTCCGCTAACCTCTCCACCGTAGTATCTCTCTCCCGCAGCACCACTGTCAGCTCTGACTCACGTGCAAATAGCTGCACATCTCTAGCTGCTACCTCCGCCTCTAATCTCTCTACCCGGGTCTGCAAATAACCTATCATGTGCTCCCGCAGATCCCCAGTCGCTCCCTCCCCCATGTCCATGGCTGCCGCACCTGTATCATCCCCTCCACTAGGTCCCTCCCCTGCACCACCCTCTCCTGCACCTGTAGCCATCGGGATCTCTCTCTCCATCCCCCTCCCACTCAGCTGCACTCCTCCCTGCATCAAAGGACCCTGTGATATCTGCAGTGGTAACCCCCCTCTCCCTCTCCGCTGTCTCGGCATCCCCATCCCTCCACCACCTCCTCCACCACCACCACCTCCACCTCCTCCACCACCACCACCTCATCCTCCTCCTCCTCCTCCTCCTCCTCCTCCTCCTCCTCCTCCTCGGCCTCCTCCTCTCCGTCCTCGTCCCCTCTCATCCTCAAATGATGGGATCGGCTCCGCTGGATCTGATATCCGTCGAATCGGGTGCGCCGCCCGATACTGGGTATACTCTGCTGTAACCCCTGCATCAACGACCCTCGGTCGTAGATCCCATGGCCTCGCCTGCAGTGTCCGAAACTCTGCCAATGCCTGATCATACGGTAGCACTGGACCCCATGCATACCGCTCTCGAATAACTCGAGCATACTCTCCCGATTCGCTCGGTAGTCCCTGCTGTCGTCCAAACTGCCTCATCACCCGTCCTGGCACCTGTCTCTCTACGTGATAAGAGGTCCTCCCAATGAGGAATCGGGTCATAAAGCAATACGGCAGTGCCTCTGCATCATCCTCCCATGGCTCACACTCCATGTATGGCCGCCATATCACTGCATCTAAATCATCTAATGCCCGCCTCCACCACTCTAGCTTCCCCAAGTGGGGCTGGCTCATCATACCACTATACATGAACATATAGGGCTGGTCCACGGCTCGGAATCTCAGACTCACTGGTCGAGTCACTGGTAGGTGCTCCCATGCCCACACATGCAGCAACGTCATGCCCACTGCTAGAGACCCCCGCCCTCTGTACACTACCTCGTGTAACTCCTGATACATGTGCGCTAACACGCACGGCCCCCAGGCATATCGGGTCCCCTCTGTCACCATCATCTCTATCACCTGTCCCCATCCGACCGCCAATCCATGTGACCGCCTGTCTGGACACAGAATTCCTCCCACGATCCCTGACAATACTGCTGGAAGGGGCTCATATAGTGCCGCTATATCCTCCCAGGCAATCGACCCATCATCAATGTATACATCCTCATCAAATATCCTCTGGCAAGACACCATCCCCCAAGATCGATCATATGTCACCAGCTACCCCCGAATCGAAATCCGAAGGATACGCCACACGTCCTCTAAAGTCACTGTCATCTCTCCCTGGGCCAGATGGAACGTGCACGTCTCACTGTGCCATCGCTCTGCCAATGCTGTGATCAGGCCGTGATTCATCCGAATCACGGGCATATGCATCACCTCGTAGAGGCCAGTAGCCGCAATACAATCAATCTCTATCTGCGTCAATCGATCCCGCAATCCCTGTGTCGCGGGGTGGCGCTCGCGTAACTGCAACATGTGCAGATCCTCCTGCACATAGACATTCATCAATCATCATCCGTTGTTTTGTTATCAAACTTTCTTAAGTTTAAACCTAGACTATCATCAGATACTTTGATCAAGTATCTTCGGGTCTCAACAGGTAAGCAATCATGGCCGCCTAGACTTCAACAGGCATTTATCCTAACAAATGACCTAAGTCTCATCGGGCTGCTATGGTTCAAAACAACTCCCACTTCACCTCGTCATCCATCCATCGCTAGGCATCAGGAGATTTGTTTTGTCCGAAACTGGGGCATCTTGTTATCCTAAGGCAAAAGCGCTATTTAATCTATAATAGCGCTCATTCTGAACAATAGCACTACAAAAACATCAATAGCGCTACAAAAACATCAATAGCGCTCAAACAGCCCTACAATAGCGCTACAAAAAACAAAAGCGCTAAAACCACTCTACAATAGCGCTAATTCATGGAGCAAAAGCGCTAAAAACCTAGTTCCAGCGCTCTTGCTCCGACTTGACTTGAACTTAGCTAAAAACATACCAAAAATGCATAAAAAGTGAGTTTTCGAATTTGCGTACCGCTGGTCCATAGTCGACTGGGCGCTGGTACCGGCGGACTCGCTCAAATCGATGCTCGGTGATAGGAAACGGCATCGTAGCTCCTCATTGCTCCTCCAAATGTCACTGTCAGAGCTCTAGTTTTCAACTGGTCGCGGTCACAAATGATCCTATTTTACCCCCTTTCACCCCATTTATACCCCCCGCCGTCACCGTAACTTCACCCCGCTCATCGCCGTGGTCCCCGTGAACTTCCCGAGCCCCCCATTTCTCCATGTTTCCCCCGATTTCTTCTATTTTTCACTAGTATACCTCACTTCTTTCCTTCTATCACCTTGCCAATTTTCATTCTTTTTCGAGAGATCGCCCGATTTTTCAAAAATTTTCGGCCCATCTCTCGAGGGGGCATACCACCCATTAAATTTACATTTTATGGGGCATTTCTTCACACCAGTTTTTCTTTCTTTGAAACGACGCGATAAACCGCACCGTCTCAAAGAGGGGCAAATGTAGTCACATAAATCTGTCCATTTTAATTAAATGAATATTTCATATTTATTTGATTAAAAATCCACTAGCCACCAGTTAATTAAATTAATATTTAATTAATTCATCCCCAAACATTCTTCTATTAATTAAATAAATTATTCAATTTATTTTAATTAATTCATTAAATCCAATTCAAATCAATTAATTAAATAAAATCAATTTATTTAATTAAAATCCCTTTTCCTCTTTTAAATAAATTAAATAAAACATTTATTTAAATCATTATCTCCACCCCACTTGCATTTTCCTACAAATGCAACTTGCACACATTTTGAAATAAATGAATTTTTATTTTAATAAAATCCTATTTTCCCTCACCCACCAAATCCACTTGCAAAATCTAATCCCCTTCTAGATTCTTCTAACCCTTTCCTAATTAGCCTAATCCATCCCCTAAATATTGTCACATTCCTAAGCAAAGGGAAGTCACTTCTCAAATGGCCCAAAGTCTTGGATAACCATTGAAGGTTTTCAACCTTCAACCAACAAAAACCCCAAAGTCTTTGAAAACCATTGAAGGCTTCCAACTTTCAACCACTTAATCCCCCAAAGTCTTCAATAACCATTAATGGTTAAATTCAACTCTCCCACATGGTTAAAACATTTGTTTTGACTCAACCTCTATCCAACCCAAGGGTCTCATCAAGCATTTAATGCTTTGACCATGATTATCTCTTAATCATTTGCATAAAGGTTTA
The DNA here is from genome assembly GCF_030272615.1 of Cryptomeria japonica. NCBI lineage: Eukaryota > Viridiplantae > Streptophyta > Pinopsida > Cupressales > Cupressaceae > Cryptomeria > Cryptomeria japonica. The sequence continues at coordinate 101,891,663 of NC_081405.1, forward strand.
TCCTTGGATTAACTCCTAATCCAGTGGGTAATCCTAATTTAGGCTTGACCCTTAGTCTTTAGATAACCATGAGGTCTTCTCAGGCCTTTAATGCCTCCAACCTCTTCTTTCAATCCAACCCTATGTTGACACTTGTCACCATTTCATTGGTGCAAATTGTGCACATGGATCCCCAACTTTCAAGCTTGACCCTTGATTAAACCTTTCAATCCTGGCCATCCATTGCTCCATTTTTCCTATAAATAGAGCCCATTCCTTCATAATCCAGATCCTGAAAACTTGTATGCATTTAGACTATAGCCATTTTAGAGAGCATTTAGCATAGCATAACTAAATCTTGTCTTTTTGGTTAAATATTGTCATTTTAGCATTAAAATAGCTTTTCATTTCATGTTTGGAGCTATTCTACAATCTCAATCCTCCATAAGCATCCATAGTGCAAAAAGCTGCTGAGAGCTACACTATTTTGGAACTTGGAGAGGAGAGGAACAAGGGAGAAAGAGCTAATATCATGTTAAGAGATAGTTGGAGATATCTCATTGTCTTACTTCTTTAGTTATATTCATTAACATGTTTTTAGTGTCTCCTTTGGAATGCCTTCGTATGTTTTGGTTTTTGATTGATTAACTCTAACATCTTGTGTGATTTTGTGTTGTTTGATCAAGAACTAACCTTGTGCCATTTAGGAGGGCATCAGGTTCAATTTCTATAAAAGGAAAAAGTAATGCTAATGATGTGTATTGGGTTGAAGGATTGAAGGATAACTTGTTGAGTGTTGGTCAACTAAATGATAAAGGTTATCATCTTGAGTTCAAGATTGGAGTGTGCGGGATTTTAGGAAACAAAGGAGAATTGATTGCTACCGGTAAACAGATAAAAGGTAACTTATTTCATCTGAACACTAATGTTAATAGTTGTTTGATTGCAAAAGCCGAGGATAGTTGGTTATGGCATAGAATATTTTGTCATGTAAATTTTGATAATTTGGTTAAGCTCAGCAAGTCACTTTCAAAAGAAAATCATTTTCTTCTGAAAATATTTTATATTTGGTGCACACTGATTTATGTGGTCCTATGAGGACTAGGAGTTTTTATGGTGATAAATATTTCATGATATTTAATAATGATCGTTCAAGAATGATGTGGGTTACATTTTTTAAGCAGAAGTCCGATGCTTTCAACAACTTTAAGGAATTCAAAGCCTTAGTGAAGAAAGAAACTAGTAAGAACCTAAAGTGCCTGAAATTTGACTGGGGTGGAGAATTCACATTAGCTAAATTTGTGAAATATTGTGATGAGAATGGAATCAAGAGACAACTGTCTGCACCAAGAACACCATAGTAGAATGGGATTGTAGAAAGGAGGAATCAGACCATAGTTGAAGCAATAAGAACAATGTTGATACAAGGAGATGTACCTAAAATGTTTTGGAGAGAAGTAGTTAGCACTAGAGTATACACAATGAACCGGGTATTGGTCAAGAAAGGTAGTGATAAAACTCCCTATAAATTATGGTATGGTCATACTCCTAATGTTAGTTATTTCAAAGTCTTTGGAAGTAGTTGTTACATAAAGAGAGATGAGTATACCAGAAAGTTTGATCCTAAGAGTGATGAAGGAACTTTGCTTGGTTATTCAACTAAGAGAAAAGCATTCAAGTGCTTTAACAAAAGAACCAAGAAGATTGTGGAAAGTGTTAATGTCAAAGTTGATGAGTATTCAGACAAATTTGATGATACTAGTAAATATGATGTAGTAGAAGAACAGAAGATAGTAATCAATGAATTGGAAGTACAAAATGATGTTGAGCAGAACAATGTAGAGGATACTGCTCATTGGAAGATGAAGATGAAGAACAAGAACAAGAAGAAACTTCTATACCAGAACTAGTTATACCTACATATGTAAAGTTGAATCACTCTGCAGATCAGATAATTGGAGATAGGAATGTTGGAGTACAAACAAGAGGAAAGATAAGAGAAAGTGCTTGTCTAATTTCCACAATTGAACCTAAGAAAATGAGAGAAGCTCTCAAGGATGATGATTGGATAAAGGCTATGAATGAAGAGCTTGATCAAATAAAGAAGAAAAACACTTGGTCACTTGTCCCCAGACCAGCTGATAAAAATGTGATTGGTACTAAGTGGGTGTTTAGAAACAAATTGAATGAAGATGGTGAAGTGGTTAGGAATAAGGATGGACTAGTTTGCAAAGGATATGCACAAGAAGAAGGTGAAGGTTATGGAGAAACCTTTGCACTGGTTGCTAGACTTGAAGGAGTAAGAATGCTACTTGCATTTGCAACATTCAAAGGATTCAAGGTTTACCGAATGGATGTTTGGTCTGTATTTTTGAATGGAATTCTAGAAGAAGAATCATAAGGGTTTGCATTGACTGAAGACAAGGACATGGTATGCAAACTACATAAAGATTTATATGGATTAAAGCAAGCTCCAAGAGCATGATATGAGAGACTCCATTCACACCTGATAAAGATTGGATTTCAAAGAACCAGTGAGGACAACAACATTTACTTGAAGATAGAAGGAGACAAGTTGTTAATTGTAGAAGTATTTGTAGATGATATCATATTTGGAGGCGATGATGATGTGAGTTTAACTTTTGCAAAAGAAATGAAAAAGGAATTTGAAATATCTTTGATAGGAGAAATCAAAATTTTCATTGGTTTGCAAGTCCAACAGATGAAAGGAGGAATCTTTATCAGCCAGTCCAAGTATGTGTGATAAACCTAGAGGATCCGGTTAAAACTAAGAGGTGGGTGAATTAGTATTAACAAAAATTGAAACTTTCAACACCAAAACAAACTTATCTTAGATCTAAAAACATTCAACACTTAAACCAAATCTCCAAAATAGATTTCCTTATCAGATATAGATAATCATTTCCTCTTATGCAAGCTTATTGATCAGACTAGTCATCAATACAATATCAGATCAAAAAACACCATTACCAACTTATCAACTGATCAAAATTCTTCATAAATCATATAATCATCAATACCAACAATCACTTTAAGATCTCTAATAAACAAACATAAACTATCTTTACCGGTTAACAAAAATAAAACATGAACATCACAACAAAATCATACCACACATGAAAACCATGTTTTTCACATGGAAACCCAAATAGGGAAAAACCACAATGGGAATTGGTACCCATAAATATTTTGCACTCTTTCAAAATGCACCCTGTTAGGAGCCAAGCCCAATTATAAGCTTACAATGATTCCCTGTTAGCAGTCACTCGGTTAAGGGATTTACCTCAGCCCTGTTAGAAGATTTGATTTGTTAGGATCAACCTCACAAGAGGATTTAGAACTTAGATATTGAGTCACCCTATTAGGGGATTTTAAAATGTGAGGACTGTTACGACCTACTCGATTAAGGGATTTTAGCTTTTGTAATTGTTAGAGAACAATAGTGAATGATCTGTGTATAGCACTCTACTGCTTGCTTGATCAGGTCCAATTAAGTTCTAAGTCTGCATCTCTCTGGTAGATCTTCTCACACTTCTCAAAATCACCGACACTCTAAAACATCAACCTTGCTGACATAAATAACTTTTACAAAAAGGTCGACATCAAAAACCCTAAGATTTACTACATAGATCATCATAGATCTTTACAACTCATTACAATTCATCATAAAGATCATTGCAATCAATTACAAATCAATATCGATCATTGAATGATCATAAATCATCATAGAAAGTTGATCCGATACAAAGTCAAACCCTTAACACATTCTACTAGGCACTTTGTACATTCCCAAGAAATCCATTCTCCAAATGCACCAAAACATCTTTCAAACTCATCACAAGGTTTGTGTCATGTTATCATCAACACATGAACTTGATGTAGATCACCACCAAACCAAAAATCATTACCAGTTAAGAGAATTCTTTATTGTACCTTAAACCCTACTTAAACCCCAACAAAAATTCATCATAAATTCAAAACATGACTTCTAGTAACCAACATAGGATGCGGTTCTAAGCACATAGTCAAATCCATCATAAAAGCTTATGTATCAAGCCACAAGTCACCAAACATCGCCAATCACTCGCTTCCATCAAGACTTATCTACTTTACTAGTTAAGGTCCTAATTCACAGTCTTGTCGGTAAACTCTGTCAAACTGTCAAACTCTTACTCCGGTAGGCCAAATCACTTAGCCAACAAGTCAATCACCAAAAACCAACTGTAAACATCAACAAACATCAGGTGAACCTCTGATCATGTCATCTTCCTCTACCGGTACAATCATCCACCATCATCTCATCTTCATCAGTTATGCCAAACATGCCAACAATCTCCCCCTTTGGCATTGATGGCAACACTAAATATCAACATACTTGACTCATACTATTCCACTCTATTTTGGACCTTCTCTACAACTCTTCACTTTTTGACTGCATCTCATTTGTCAGTTATACTATATCTACTCTAGCTAATCATATGTCTTCTCTTAATCATATTTCTTCTCCCAATCATATTTCTTCTCACCCTTTGACAACAATGCCAAAGGTGCATAAGCATCACAAATCATCAAGTCTATTGCAGTTGTTGTGATCAACATGTCTGCAAACACATCTAAGTTGCTCCCCATGCGGAGTAGCCTGTATCTCATCAATCCAAAGTGAAAAATAGTCATGAAGCCCACTAGATTGATGAATCCTGCATTCTAGTTTTGTCTGAGTGGGGATCTGACCCCTAATTTACCTTTGAGATACTCAAAGGTTGTCTTCAACAATGGTTTTGTGAAAATATTTGCTTTTGGCTCTTTGCTTGTCACATACTCCATGCAGACTTGTTTTTCCTATACTCTTTCCCTTAGAAAATGATATTTTAACTCTATGTGCTTTGTTCTTGCATGTAACACATGATTTTTCAAAATATTGATTGCACTAGTATTACCACAATAAATAGTTACAATTTCAAACATATCAAATTTGAAACCTTCAAGCACATGTCTCATCTAGATTGCCTGTGTGTAATTCATTGATGCTGCAACATACTCTGTGTTTGCTGTTGACTAAGAAACATAAGTTTGTTTCTTACTTGTCCAAGCAACCAATCTACGTCCAAGAAGAAAATCTCCACCGATAGTGCTTTTGCAGTCATCTACATTGCCTGCCCAATCTGCATCAATAAACACATCCAAAGAGAAATTTCCTTTATAAAGATACCACAAACCATAATCTACTGTGTCTTTCAGGTACTGAAATATCCTTTTCACTGCTACCAAGTGAGTCTCCTTGGGATCCTTTTGAAATCTAGCAACCAATCCAACAACATGTGCAATATCCAGTCTTCTATGAATGACATAATGCATTTTACCAATCATAGACCTATATTCTTTCTCATCCACAAATGGTGAGTCATCTTGCTTAGACAACTTGTAGCCCATCACCATTGGAGTACCAACCGGTTTACAATCTTCCATGCCAAATGTTTTTAACACCTTTTTGACATACTTACTCTGACAAATAAAAATTCCATCATCCAACTGCTGGACTTGCAACCCAATAACAAATTTAATCTCTCCAATAAGAGACATCTAAAATTCCTTTTTCATCTCCTTAGCAAATTCCATGCATAAGTCATCATTACCACCAAAGATAATGTCATCCACAAATACTTCGGCTATCAATACTTTCTCTCCATCAGTGTTTAGATATATGTTATCATCCTCACTGGTACGCTAGAATCCTATCTTGATCAGGTGTGCATGCAACCTTTTAAACCATGCTCTCGATGCTTGCATCAATCCATACATTTCCTTATGTAGTTTTCAAACCATATCTTTGTCTTCAGACAAAGCAAGCCCATCTAGTTGTATTATGTATACTTGTTCTTCAAGGATGCCATTGAGAAAAGCTGATTTAACATCCATCTAATAACTTTAAATCCTTTAAATGCAACATAAGCAAGTAGCATTATTACTTCTTCCAATCTCACCATAGGTGGAAAGGTTTCACCATAATATTCTCCTTCTTCTTGTGCATAGCCTTTGCAAACCAATCTTTCTTTATTTCTCACAACCTTTCCTTCTTCATTGAACTTGTTTCTAAAAACCCATTTGGTTCCAATCACATTCTTGTCTTCCAGTTTGGGAAAACATGTCCATGTCTTGTTCTTCTCTATCTCATCTAACTTCTCATTTATTGCACTAATCCAGTCATCATCCTTTAATGCCTCTTTTACTGTTTTCGACTCAATAGTAAAAACCAGATAAGAATTTTCTCTGATATTCCTCCTTGTTTGTACTCTAGCAT